>NC_069501.1:970952111-971219611 GCF_027579735.1 Bombina bombina | reverse complement strand
CTATATTTATTTTATTCTTCTGGCACCATTTATATCAAAATATTTCTCCTACTTTTCCTTGTTCCCTTGGCAGAATGACTTGGGTATTGAGGAAGTGGGAGTGATATTTAAGCCTTTGGCTGGGGTGTCTTTGCCTCCTCCTGGTGGCCAGGTGTTGTATTTCCCAACAGTAAGGAAGGAAAGGAATTTATCTGGTAAGCATAAATTATGTTTTTAAACAACTTTCCAATTTACTTTTATCATCAAATTTGGTTCGTTCTCTTAGTATTCTTTGTTGAAAGCTAAACCTAGGTAGGCTCATATGCTAATTTCTAAGCTCAGGGCATTTTGACAGTTTTTCACAACTGGAGGGCATTAGTTCATGTGTGACATATAGATAACATTGTGCTCATGCATATGGAGTTACCTAGGAGTCAGCACTGCTTGGCTAAATTGCATGTTTGTCAAAAGAACTGAAATAGGGGGGCGGAGCTAACCTGGGATCTGAACGGTCGCACTACAATACAGCTCTGCTGAAACATTTTCTAATTTAACTCTTTTGACCGTTCAGCCCAGCCTTAATCCACACTGTAGTCACCCTTGGGTTTTGGGAGAAGACCAGGAATCTGTGGGACACTGATTGGCAGTCACACGAAGGAACTGACATCTATGGTACGGGCAGATTGATGCACAAGAATATCTAGGAGCAGCCATTTTCCTTGCCACGTGGAAGCCCTGTGCTGCAGATACCGATCTAAAGACTGTTTCTTCCACACAGATCGGGGTTAGACATGCTGTAACCCAGACTACCAACCGACTTCCACCTTTGAGGGACACGCTAGTTACCATAACCAGCAGAGAGAATGACACACCAAATAGTTAGAGCACTAGCTGCTCTAGAGCTCCGCATGGATGCTCAGTTCCACTCCCTCATCCGGTGTCTTTCTCACGACTGGGAGGACTCGCTAGATACTATGGAGGAAACCCATGGCACGGTTGCTAGCCCGCTAGAAGAAGAGAGTGCCCCGCAACATCTAAGCCCCCACAGCTTGGCAGCGGATGAGAGAAACAGCGCTCTATCTAATCCACCTCAGCAGGCTCACAAAATAGCTTTCCAGCTTGCGGCGCTCCCGGAGAGCAGCCCGGACAGTTGTTTCCAGAGCGCAACTACTGATGCAGTTCTTGCCCTGAAGCGGCCGGTCGAGACAGAGATGAACAGAGTCAGACCTTCCTTCACAAGACAGACACATTTCTGCACTCCACAACCCTCAAGCTGCGGTGAGATTATGTCGGTCCCTCTGATAAACATCATACCAGCACTAGACAGAATGGGGATCGGATAAACTTGGACTTGAGGTGCACTTGCTGTCTCCTATGGCTCGACACAGGACAATACGATGGACATCTGTTAGTAGCTTACAATGGTACAGGATTTTTATCCAGTAAACAAAGACATATGCTCATGTAAAGTACCTTAACCAATTACACATTCAAATGAACACTCTTATTTTTGCTATTATGCAGCCCCATAGATATATGTTATGAGTAAGAGCGGATCACGAACAGTATATATCTCTGCACAGCTAGGTTTCACCACATATGACTACTCCTGTAAAATGTACATTTATTAAGATGGAATGGTATATGTTAAGGTAAAATGTATCTGATAATCTTATGCGGGCCATTGGAGCTATAACTGTTAGAGTCTATTGTCTGATAAGTATATTAGGCTAGAGCAAGTGTAACAAAAGACGAGGGAAATTCATTATATTCCTTTATTTTTTTTCCTGTAGTTGGGGGTAATACTCCCATATAGTGTTAGTTTATATAAGTATGCATCTAATTGCCCACTTCTCCCTCCAGATAATATACCCACCATTCACAAGAGAGATCAGCAGTATGACAGCTGCAAGTTAGATACCTTGCTTGATGCTCTCTGTATTCATATGTTCTCCTGGAAATCAGCTCTGCCTTTACATTCCCTGCCTTTGTAATTGATAGGCCTACTGATGTATGGTGTGCGGTATTGCCTTCTCTCTCTGTGACTAACTTTCTGTCAAGTCTGTCATTAGAAGTTAGAACATCTCTTAGTCAGAGGTGCATTGTGAATATCCTTTTATTAGTGCTGTGCATTTTGGTATGTGTTTTAATCTCTCTCAGAATTCATACTACAGCAATTGTACCTTGTCACGCTATGCAGTCAGTATCATATGTTCTGTTCCTGTTTTCATTGTCTCCAGTTTAGGGATACTCTCATAGTTACTTAGCTCCTGCCTATGGATATGTATACCCTCATCTTTTCACTGCAGATTATATACTCAGTCCTGAAAGCTACCAGTGTACATAACAATAACCCTCTATTATAGTCTTTAAGTATGTAATATACTCTAGTCCCAGCCTTAAGTAAGGTTCAATTATCAATCTACATGAATGAGTTTAGCATCTGAATCCAGAAACCCTATAGACTATGGGTATATCACTCCATAGCTTGCGGGCTATCATACCAAGAGTGGTTATTATACTAGTTTTGTCACAGATGAGCACGTCCAGGCTTACTGTGATGTACACCAGTGCTAGTCTTGGGTACTATATAATTTTGGCCCTCTGAGCCAACACTGTGCAGATTCCCTCTAATCAGTTAATTATTAATAATCTTACACCTCTAGCTCATAATACCCTCCTCTTTAATTCCCCACCTCACTGTATCCCACCAACTTAGTACCTTTCTCTTCTCCCCCTACTCTTAGATAGAACACATCCACAGCAGGGGCCCAACCTCCTCCCCCCCATTTTCTCTCTTTCTCTTTCCTTTCCTTCTTCTCTTCTAAAAACAGCTCTTACCTGCTGATTTTTCTCATCTCTCTATCCCCATACTTGGTCCAAAAGTGGCCACTTCAAAGCCTAGTTCCTCCCTAATTGTACATAAGCTACGTAAGGTTCAAGAGTAACCTTCATCAACTGAGGAACCTGTTATAGAATTTGTTATATATATAAAAATGAGGTTCAAAACAAGTCTCCATACAGATCCATTGTAATGCTGTTGCCTTCTCTTGAATGTATCTATCTGACATTTCATATGTTATGTATACTTAACGGTATTCCATACTGGTTGTACTATTCTTATAACCTCAATAAAAAATTTAATAAAAAAAAAAAAAAAAAACTGAAATAAGGGGGCTGTCTGCAGAGGCTTAGATACAAGGTAACCACAGAGGTAAAAAGTATATTAATATAACTGCGTTGGTTATGCAAAACTGGGGAATGGTTAATAAAGGGATTATCTATTTTATTATTTTTTAAAACAATAAAAAATCTGGTGTTGACTGCCCCTTTTAAAAGAAAAAAACAAACAGGGGACTAAAAGACAAAGCAGAAAATGCAGTGGGGAAGCAGAGAAACATTTTTTCACTTGTCATTTTACAAATATACTAGTACTGTTTTTTATTAGTGCAACATACTGAAAACAGAAGAAGCTACAATTAAATATTTAATATGACATTTGTCCCAGGGTACTTGTTCGGATTAAGATGGCTGCCGGCACATATTGGGCTGTTAGTAAATGATGATTTGGTTTTCAGTTGAGCCGCTTATCCTATGAAAATAATCGGAAATATTGATTTGAAGTTTCTAACCTGGAGAAACACAATTTTAGTATCAAGGTTTCATTAAGTAAAGGAAAACAAGGAATGATAATAAGAAACTCAGTTATGCAGAGTGAGAGATTAGGAGAGATTTTAACAATATAGCTAAGAAACATGAGAAGTTTGAAAAGGGTTTTATGTTGTCCAACCTTTTTTTAAACATAGCTTCTTTCCATCAGAGCATACTGAGGTAGGCTCAGTAGCCTGCTCATCTATTAAGAACTATATGGCAGCTAAGAAGTACACGTATAACGTGCCTACTCTTGAGACTACCTCAGTATGCAGTGTTGGGGAAAAAACTAAGTTTTAGCAAAAGATACCATGGAAACCAGTACACTTGTTAATAGAAATACATTTTGTTTTTATTTTATGCTGAATTTGAAATAGAAAAATGTAATTTTGACTTCCACGTCCATTTAAAAAAAAAAAAAACACCAAGAAAACTGAATGCAAAAGTAAAGTAAAACACAGAAACGTGTTGTTATATTGCAGTATGGCTGTGCTTTTTTATTGTTTTAGTATTTTCCTATTTTCTGTTTCTACAGCTCTTTTATAAATAGGCTAAGCGTTTCCCCACCATAAATGGAAAGAGACTAATGTTTGTCCAGGCTAACATCTGTAAGGTCACGATTACTTGTTGTAGTGTCTTTCATCATCAATTAATAGTGGCAAATATTCTGTTGGGGTCCCATACAAAATGATTTTATATATATATAATGTATAATGTGTCTCTTTAATTGGATGTGTATTTGAAAGACTCACCATTATGTACAGTTGTAGCCCCTTCAGTGAGACTAATATGGAGGAATTGGGATTTAAGAGTTTCTGTAATCAGATGGGCACAGTTCTCACAAACTGTAGGAAAACCAGCTGCATACACATACACTTTTGCAGTGTCCCTTGTTTTCATTCTCCTGTGTATGTTTATGTGTTGGATAAGGCATAATCAGGCCCTTAATCTCTCTTTGTGAAAAGGGAATTGTTTGTTTCTGTCTGATGTGACTCAGCTGGTGCATCTGTGTTATGTTTGTGCATTATACTTGTTCCGAGCAGCTAAACTGTTCTATTTCTTTCTGATAGTGTTTATAGATTAGACATTACCATCCTGCTGCAATGCTGACTGAGAGAGGGAGTGTGAGATTCAGATGTATTATTCAATTACTGTCATTTGTTTAGTTTTCATTAACTTCACTTTATCTCACTGTACATCGTCACTTTATCTCACAGTGTACCGAGTCACTTTATCTCACAGTGTACCAAGTCACTTTATCTCACTGTACATCGTCACTTTATCTCACTGTGTACCAAGTCACTTTATCTCACTGTACATTGTCACTTTATCTCACAGTATACCGAGTCACTTTATCTCACTGTACATTGTCACTTTATCTCACTGTGTACCGAGTCACTTTATCTCACTGTACATTGTCACTTTATCTCACAGTGTACCGAGTCACTTTATCTCACAGTGTACCAAGTCACTTTATCTCACATTGTACCGAGTCACTTTATCTCACAGTGTACCGAGTCACTTTATCTCAGTGTACCGAGTCACTTTATCTCACATTGTACCGAGTCACTTTATCTCACAGTGTACCGAGTCACTTTATCTCACAGTGTACCGAGTCACTTTATCTCACTGTGTACCAAGTCACTTTATCTCACAGTGTACCGAGTCACTTTATCTCACTGTGTACCGAGTCACTTTATCTCACAGTGTACCGAGTCACTTTATCTCAGTGTACCGAGTCACTTTATCTCACAGTGTACCGAGTCACTTTATCTCACAGTGTACCGAGTCACTTTATCTCACAGTGTACCGAGTCACTTTATCTCACTGTGTACCGAGTCACTTTATCTCACTGTGTACCGAGTCACTTTATCTCACAGTGTACCGAGTCACTTTATCTCACTGTACATTGTCACTTTATCTCACTGTGTACCGAGTCACTTTATCTCACTGTACATTGTCACTTTATCTCACTGTACATTGTCACTTTATCTCACAGTGTACCAAGTCACTTTATCTCACTGTACATTGTCACTTTATCTCACAGTGTACCAAGTCACTTTATCTCACAGTGTACCGAGTCACTTTATCTCACAGTGTACCGAGTCACTTTATCTCACAGTGTACCGAGTCACTTTATCTCACAGTGTACCGAGTCACTTTATCTCACAGTGTACCGAGTCACTTTATCTCACAGTGTACCGAGTCACTTTATCTCACTGTGTACCGAGTCACTTTATCTCACTGTGTACCGAGTCACTTTATCTCACTGTGTACCGAGTCACTTTATCTCACAGTGTACCGAGTCACTTTATCTCACTGTGTACCGAGTCACTTTATCTCACTGTGTACCAAGTCACTTTATCTCACTGTGTACCAAGTCACTTTATCTCACAGTGTACCAAGTCACTTTATCTCACTGTGTACCAAGTCACTTTATCTCACTGTGTACCAAGTCACTTTATCTCACATTGTACAGAGTCACTTTATCTCACTGTGTACCAAGTCACTTTATCTCACTGTGTACCGAGTCACTTTATCTCACTGCGTACCAAGTCACTTTATCTCACTGTGTACCGAGTCACTTTATCTCACTGCGTACCAAGTCACTTTATCTCACATTGTACTAAGTCACTTTATCTCACTGCGTACCAAGTCACTTTATCTCACTGCGTACCAAGTCACTTTATCTCACATTTTACTAAGTCACTTTATCTCACATTGTAGCAAGTCACTTTATCTCACATTGTAGCAAGTCACATTATCTCACATTGTACTAAGTCACATTATCTCACATTGTACTAAGTCACTTTATCTCACATTGTACTAAGTCACATTATCTCACTGCGTACCAGGTCACTTTATCTCACATTGTACTAAGTCACTTTATCTCACATTGTACTAAGTCACTTTATCTCACATTGTACTAAGTCACTTTATCTCATGGATGAAACTTATGAGATGTAATTGGTGATGGGGGGCATATGACCCATGTGGTACAGCATCCTGATAGTTGTAATCATTATATATCCCTTAACAGGAGGATACACATCACAAGCGCAACTCTAAAGTATCTGAATGGTGACTATGAGGTGGAACCTGGACACGGGGGTGAGAGGAACGCATATCTGAAAGAACATAACATCAAGACCTTCCTGGTCATGGGATGCAGTCAGAAGCGGGTATGTTGTCTGTTGTCTCTGTAATTATGAGCAGTCATACAGCGCTTTGGGCCACATCACTCTAGGGACCCGATGATGCTCATAATTAGTATATATGTTAATTTATTCAAAATGACCACCATCACCATTACTTCTATTAAATGCCATTGTAGCCTTTGGATATGAACAAAAAAAAACAATGAAAAGGGTGAGATTGTAAAATAAAATGTTAAGGTTTATCCAAAAAAATCCCTTTTTGAAAATTACTTTTAATATTTATTTTGCTCCCCTTTCCTGTAATTTAAAAGGACATTCTGGTCAAAATTTAAATGCACATATATTAATTACATCTTTGAATAGAAACATATTTGAAATCTACATGAATTGGCAAAAATGCTTCTAGTAAAAATTATCACTGTTTTAGAGTTAACCTTTTTCTCTGCTCGTGCATGTGAGGCATTGCTAGATATTGCATTGCTAGATATTCTCAGTGTACCAGCATTTTACATTCTTCAGTTCCTCAGAGTGCCATTTGGGGCTTGTATCATGTTAACAATTAATAAATTGAGTCATTACCAGATGGTACAAGCACCTTAGGCAGAGTAAGATCTGTGTACGGTGCATACTTAAATACACTTTTGAAACGGCTATAGCTTATATTAGAAGCATTTTTGCTAATGCATGTTAGTAGAAAAATGCTGCTATTCAAAACCAAAATGCATTCATGTGGATTACAATTTGGCTGGAATGTCCCTTTAAGTCTGAATAGTAAGTTTTCAAATTCTAAAAACTGATAGTGCACATGGCAGCCTTCACTAGCCTAATGTTGCAGCATCGCTGTTACTAGTGGGCTTCCTCAGAGATAATATACTGCAAAACAATAAGCAGTTTACTAACGTAATGACTGTGGCTAGCTGTGTTGGCTACAGTTGCAAGCTCATCCAAATAAGGCAAATGGTGACTGGAGTTTGGCTATTGAAAAATAATTTAATCAAATAAGGTGTTTCACTAACCCAGTATCTTAAAGGGACAGTATACACCAATTTTGATATAACTGCATGTAATAGACACTACTATAAAGAATAAGATGCACAGATACTGATATAAAAATCCAGTATAAAACTGTTTAAAAACTTACTTAGAAGCTCCCAGTTTAGCTATGTGTTTAAAAGGTAACTGGAACACCCACTATATGTGGTAAATGGCAGACACTCCCGCCTCCCCCTTCCTTTGCATATAAAAAGACAGAACAGAAGCAAGCTGGAGTAGGTATACGTCGGTATTCTCCTAAAACTTTGGGACTTGGTTAGGAGTCTGAAAATAAGAGCAACGTTATTTAAAAATAAGCAAAACTATACTTTTTTTAAAAAAAGATAATAAAAAAAAAAAAAAACCCTGTGTGGGCTGTATAAATGGATCATCTACAAAACATTTATGCAAAGAAAAATCTAGTATATACTGTCCCTTTTTCTTTTTTTGCAAGACTGCCGAAAAGTGCAAGGTGTTTAGTGTCACTTTTTTATTTTATGTACAAATTCCTGTATTCAACTAGTTTTAAATTGCAAATGTACAATTTTTTGGGGTCAAAACTCTGGTTGGGGATTGTACTAATGTTATTATTTATAAAAGATAACGTGGGAAACGCATTAATATTTGTTAAAATGTTTATCTTTTCTGATCATTTGATTACATAAAATTAAGCGATACCCGCGTTTATTAGCAGAAGCATATTCCTCTTTCTGCAGCTATCTTAATAAGGTTTGCTTTAACTACATTTAGGTTGGATTTTGCCCATATGATTGTTGTTAATTTCAATTAGTGTTAAATCAAAATTCTAGCTCTTTTTAATTGCAAAGAAAAATAAAGACAAGAAAAATTTTGACACTAGTTTGCACTTGAGTAACTTGGGTAAAAGTGGTGCATTAATGTTAAGGACCATTGTAGTGCAAAAAATAACACATTCTAGTTAGTTAAAGGATTTAATTTTAGCATTACCTCACTTGCAAGTCTAATGATGCAAAGGGGTTAAACACAGAATTAAAGTACTGCTCTGGAGCCACAGAGGACTTCTGGTCTTGAGAAGACACGACCAGTGAGCCAATCAGCAGTGCTAGTCGCACAACTCAGATGCCCAATTTGCGCTGCTGATTAACTCACCAGCTGTATCCACTTAGGACCAACAATTCTTTGCAACACCTGAGCAGTAATTTAAAGGGGCAGTCTACTTGATTTTTTAAATTATTTTATTACATTTACTACCCATTCTCCAGCTTTGCATAACCAAAATTGTTATATTAATATACTTTTTAACTCCTAAGTTTACATGTTGCTAAGCACGAGTAGGCCGCTCCTTATCTCAGTGCTTTTTTAAATCTTGCATAACAGCCACACAGTGCTAGTTCACGTGTGTCATATAGAAACATTGTGCCCACTCCCGTGGATAATGATAATGGTTATACAAGAACCAGCACTGATTGGCTAAAATACAAGATTGTAAAAAGCACTGAGATAAGGAGCCGTCTGCAGGGGCTTAGATACAGGTAATCATAGAAGTAAAAAGTATAATAATATAACATTGTTGGTTATACAAAACTGGGGGAATGGGTAATAAAGGGATTATCCATCTTTTTAAACAATAACACATTTTCAAGTAGACAGTCCCTTTCAGGCACAACCACCATATATGGAAAAAGGGTCCATCAACATTACAACCTCTAAAACAATGAGGAGATATTGGGGGCTCTGTATTGGCTTGTATATGTCTAAATCTACTAGGGCGAAGATACCATCTGTAGACTATTTTAATATAGTGTTCCTTCTTAATATAGGGAGAATCAATGGCCCCTATTTATCAAGGTCTGGTGGACCTGATCTGAGAGTGCGGATCAGGTCCGCCAGACCTTGCTGAATACGGCGAGCAATACCCTCGCCGTATTCAGCATCTGCTGGTGCAACGCCGCCCCCTGCAGACTCGCGGCCAATCAGCCGCCAGCAGGGGGGTATCAATCAACCCGATCATACTCGATCGGGTTGATTTCCGGCGATGTCTGTCCGCCTGCATTCATTACTTGTGGGAAATGCTGAACCTGGCCACCAGGAGGAGGCAAAGACACCCCAGCCAAAGGCTTAAATACCTCCCCCACTTCCCTCATCCCCCAGTCATTCTTTGCCTTTCGTCACAGGAGGTTGGCAGAGAAGTGTCAGAAGATTTTGGAGTAGTTCCTTAGGAAGGATATCTGTCCTTCAATATAGGACTGGAGTTTAAAGTAGTCTTGTCAGCCTCTCAGTGAGAGCATTGATAAGTCAGACTCATGTTAACAGCTCCTAAGCAATCAGCTTTGACCAGTTTCGCTGCCTGCTTGTCATCACTCAAGTCCATGTTAGAAGCGATGCTACTGTTTGTTACACTTGAAGGACCGTGTTTCTGTTCCACGGCATAGATTCCGGTAAGATCGTTTCATTTTTTACACATATGTTAACGCTAGAAGACAGGGTCTCGGGACTCCTTTTATCTTTATGGAATCAAGGGTTAATATCTCCTGAGGGGGATTATTGAACAGTGGGGTTTAATCATATTTGTTTTATGTGATTTCTGCTGCTTTCTGTGTGTGAAATTTTTTTTGGGCTCATAGGCTGATACGGAACGTGCAGGTTTTTTACTAAGAGCTGTGCAGTTTTATTCAGCTTGGCGCGCTTTTCCTTAGCAGGGGCAGTCCTACATGGCGCACCGCGTGACCGGGAGTGGTCACGATTTTCCATTTCCTATTCCTGACCAAGTGACTACGGAGAGGAGTGAATTTCTCTATACTGTCTGGGTCATAGGAGGTGGTGAGTGCCCCAGCTATTGGGGGTATAAGGTGCCAGTTGTTTTTTCTCTGATTTAAATAGGGTTATCTAGTTATGGAGGATTCTGATATTTTTGAGACTGATCCCCCTACAACATAATTTGATACCTGTGTATATTGTGAGGAGACCAGGGTAGTCCAGCCCTTTAAATTAAGTTCCGTATGCCGCAACAGGGTATTTTCATCAACCAATGTTGAGATGTTAGATGCCACTGAGCCTTCCATCTGAGGACTCTTTTTGTCCCGTGAGGTGCGTCCCCTAGATTCATCTGATCCTACACATGCAGCTTCCCCTTACACCGCTAATCCTCCACCTGGAGGGGGCCTCTTTCCACCAGAGGTTATGGCGCAGTTCCGTATGGCCATGTCTGCGGCCTTAGCTGTTTAGCCTAGTACTGCTACACGCAAACAAAGGGTTAATCCATGCACTCCTGCCCAGGGAGCATCATGAAAATTGACGATTGTATATGATCAGTCATCTGGAGATGCAGTTCTCTCTGAGGCTTCAGAGTACGGACCTTCTGGGTTGGAGCCTGCTGCTTCTATTCCTCCGGCAGAGGAGGATTTTGCCTTTAGATGTAGAGCGGCACGCCTGCGCTTCTAAGAGACGTTTTGGCGATATTAGAGATTCCTAGTACCGATCTGCCAGTTGAATATCAGAACACTAAATCATATAGCGAATTTGATTAAGACGGGTGGGAAGGATGGAGATCCTATTACTTTTCTCTATTTTCCTTTTTGTTTTAAGATCCCATTTCCAGGCTCTATAAGGTTGTGTCGTCACACATTCCTACTTGGCTAACACCTTTTTTGTGTGTTTGCCTTTTTTGAGGATAGTTTATCTTTAGAGCTCTTGGTTATTGAAGAAACTCTTGTTAGGAAGATGTTTTGTCATTAGGGATATTTATGTACTTAGGTTGTCACATTTCTGGAGACCTCCTGTTAAGGAATCTCTGTCTTAATTTCGAGGTTATGGTTCCCTCCATATTTTCGGGAAAGAATTAAGCCTTTGGAGCTTTAAATTATTTGTTTGGAATTTTCTCAGACTTATAGCCCCTAAGCTAGGGTTTTAGTTTTTTTTCTGTTCAGACCTTTAGTCGCTAGGACAGATATGACTTCTAAGTCTATTCTTTCCTTCTGTTGGAGAGAAAGAGTTGATGTGGATCCGCTATTCTGCGGTCTCTTCTGTTTTGGCTGAAAGAACAAATGTGAGAGACAAATTGTTGTTCTCTTGTTCTTAGACCCAGAGCCAGGATCTCTGTTAAGCCTGAGTTATCCAGGTGGGTTTTGGAGCCGACTCAGTTCTGGAATAGGTCCAAGCAGAGCAGGTTCTCCTACCCTAGATTGGTAGGAGGGACCAGTTTCAGGTCCTATCTTGGATAGCGTTGAGGACTGTATATCTCCTGTTTTTTAACACCTTTGTGTATTGTTAAAGGAGGTTTTAGCTACTTTAGATGACTCAGATACCCTTGTCGTTGTCACTCCTAAGAAATCTAGTAAACATAATAGTTTCTTTGATGAACCTTCCACTTCGGATGTTTTTCCTGTGCTGGACCGTGCTAGGGAGATTATCTCACACTAATGGGAGAAACCAGGGGTGTCTCTTTTTTCCCCCATCTCCCATTTTTAAGAAAATGTTTCCTGTCGAGGACTCCATTAAAGAGCCTTGGTATACTGTACCCAAAGTTGAAGGGGCCATTTCCACTCTGGCTAAGAGAACCACTATTCCTATTGAGGATAGCTGCTCTTTTAAGGATCCGATGGACAAGAAGCTGGAGGCTTATTTGAATAAGATTTATGTTCATCAAGGTCTCCAATGGCAACCTACGGTGTGTATTGCCACTGTGACTAGTGCAGCATCTTATTAGTTTGATGCCTTGTCTGATTCTCTTCAAGTAGAGACTTCCTTGGATGAAATCAGATCAGGAGGGGAGCAGACTTTCTCAGTTCTCTCAAACCTGGATACAAGATGTCCCAGATCCCTGGACATAGTATCCCAGGGTTACAAATTGGAATTAAAGACTTTTCTTCCCAGAGGCAGATTCCTTCTCTCAAGATTATCTGCAGACCAGATAAAGAGAGAGCCGTTCTTGCAATGTATACAACATCTTTCCTTCATGGGAGTGATAGTTCCAGTGCAGGAACAGGGTCTCTGGTTCTACTCCAACCTATTTGTGATTCCCAAAAAAGAGGGAACTTTCCGTCCCATTTTAGACTTGAAGTGTCTAAACAAGCTTCTTAAAGTTCCATCCTTCAAGATGAAGACTATATACTCCATTCTTCCTTTAGTACAAGAGGGTCAGTTCATGACAACCATAGACCTAAAGGATGCATATCTTCATGTTACTATTCACATGGACCATCACAGATTCCTGAGATTTGCCTTTCTGGAGAAACATTTCCAGTTCCTGGCCCTTCCATTTGGTCTAGCCACAGCTCTCAGATTTTTTTCAAAGGTTCTGGGGGCTCTTTTGGCAGTGATCCGTTCTCGTGGAATTGCTGTGGCACCCTACCTGGATGACATATTGGTTCAGGCACCATCTTTTCAACTAGCAAAATCTCACACAGAGATATTGTTGTCTTTTCTTCGTTCCCACGGATGGAATGTGAATCTGGAAAAAAGCTCCCTTTCCCCTGCTACAAAAGTAGTGTTCTTAGGGACCATAATAGATTCTCTATTGATGAAGATTTTTCTGACAGATGTCAGGAAAAATAAAATAATTTCCTCTTGCCTCTCTCTTCAGGCTTCTGCTCATCCTTCAGTGGCTCAATGTATGGAGATAATCGGTCTTATGGTGGCTTCCATGGACATCATTCCTTTTGCCCAATTCCATTTGAGAGCTTTCCAGTTGTGCATGCTCAGACAATGGAGTGGCGACCATGCGGATCTATCTCAGAGAATAGAGTTAGATCAGTCGTCAAGGGATTCTCTCCCATGGTGGATTTCTCAGGAGCATGTGTCTCTCAGGGCACATGCTTTCGGAGACCTTCCTGGGTGATCGTGACCACGGACGCCAGCCTGCTGGGCTTGGGAGCAGTCTGGAACTCATTAAAAGCTCAGGGCTTTTGGACTCAGGAGGAGTCTGCTCTTTCCATCAACATCTTGGAGTTGAGGGTGATTTACAATGCTCTATTAGCTTGGCCTCAGTTGTCCTCAGCCCAGTTTATCAGGTTCCAGTCAGACAACATAACCTCTGTGGCTTATATCAATCACCAGGGAGGAACTCAGAAGGAGGTTACTCGGATTCTTAAAGGGACAGTCTACCATAGAATTTTTATTGTTTCAAAAGATAGATAATCCCTTTATTACCCATTCCCCAGTTTTGCATAACCAACACAGTTATATTAATATACTTTTTACCTCTGTGATTACATTGTATCTAGGAACCTTCTTCCAGCCCCCTGATCACATGACTGTGACTGTTTATTATCTACTGTCTTAAATTTAGCACTGTTTTGTGCTAAATCTTAAATAACCCCCTGTGCCTGAACACAGTGTTATCTATTTGGCCCATGTGTACTTTCTGTCTCTTTGTGTTGAAAAGAGATTTTAAAAGCCTGTGATAAGAGACAGCCCTCAAAAGCTTAAAAATTAGCATATGAGCCTACCTATGTTTAGTTTAAACTAAGAATACCAAGTGAAAAAAAAGCAAATTTGATGAAAGGAAATTGGAAAGGTCAAGAGATCCGCAGGCCGTTCTGATAGATGCTCTGGCGGTTCGTTGGGTTTTCAGGTTGGCATACCTGTTTCCTCCATTTGCTCTCCTTCCAAGAGTCATTGCTCGTATCAAACAGGTCACATCTTTAGAGAATAGGTTATCTTCTTCCCAACTATATAAATGTAAAGTTTCTGTGACCCAGCTATCAAGTTAAAATCCTGCTATTGAACCTTTCATTCAATTAGATGATGCACACAACATCTCAAAAAATTTAGTTTTTGTTCCTCTCTGTTTCTATTGGACCTCTTTAGCCCTGGGAAGTTCTTGGAGGTAATGAAACCATAAATTTGGACATACTGGATGTATATTGCAATACTGTTCAAAAGTAAAGATATTGGATCCCTTTATATATGACTGGCCTAAATAGTACTCACTAAGGGTATCCCAAAATCGAATGGTATGGGCAGTTGTAATGCAAGACTTCCAGTTTTCTGGTCTATGTTCCCTCGAGGACCAAAGGAGCTGGGAGATGGGATTGACTTTAATCATTTCGCTTTCCAAGTGAACCCAGACTAAAATATCAGTCTTACTGTACAACAACACTGTCTGTGCCATCCTAGCTGCATGGTATTATGCCTTAGTGTCCGCTTCTCCCAATACATCCCCCATCCACCCGTCTGTGAAAGAACATAGTCTTTTTGTTGATTTGCACTCTTTTATAGTTCCAAATAAGCCCTAATACATTCCTCTGTAGGCTATTTAAATACATCCTATTTTAAGGAATAGGAAGAGATCTAAAGAGATACTAAAATTACTGTAAGAATACTATCTTACTTACTATCATCTTACCATAAAAATAGATTTTATAAGTGACCCATTTCTTTTTTTCAGAAGAGAATACATAGGCATATAATTAAGTTTGTTTCTAGTTTGCTTGGAATATAAATAGTTTTTGATCTCCTTAGCAGCCCATTAAAAGACAGGATTTAATGATAATACGGTAGAATCTCGATTATCCGGAACTCAAGCAAACGGATTTTTTTTTAACATGTTAGAGCATAAAGAAACAGTCCGGATCTCTTTAAATAGCAGGAGCTGCGGTAAATAGAGCGACGATAGACACACTTATCTGCTACACTAACCCACTCATTAGACAAATGGTAATAGGGACAGAAAATATACTGCAGCACCTACTGGCAAGGGAGAGCCTAATGGGAGGATCCACTTCAACAGGATATAGAGCGACGATAGACACACTTATCTGCGACACTAACCCACTCATTAGACAAACGGTACAGTAATAGGGACAGAAAATACACTGCAGCACTTACAATTGCATCAGCTTGGCAATCAGGACGGGCTATGTCGTGGCAGTACAGCATCCCTCTGTCACATATCACTCTTCCGGACCAGGGTTCACACTACTACTGGCAAGGGAGAGCCCAATAGGAAGATCCACTTCAACAGGATGCTCAATCAATAACAAATTCCCAGAACGCCTCAATCTCTTGCTGAAAACAATGTGTTTTATTTCCTGAATAAACACATTGTTTTCAGCAAGAGATTGAGACTTTCTGGGAATTTGTTATTGATTGAGCACCCTGTTGAAGTCTGCTTCATACGATACGTCTAGTGTGCGCCTCTAACCTGCTCCTGCCCATGTTAGACCTATTTTTAATAGTGACTCTCAAGCAACCAGAAATAGACTTATCTGGAATTTACTGATCCCCATGGGTGCCAGTTAATTGAGTCTACTGTAGTATGATCTGGTAAATATACTCCCAATGCTTCACATTTATCATTAAGTTTATATCCAGCAAATTCTCCAAATTTAGACAGTAACGAGTGTAATGGTGGTAATGATAAACAGGATTTGGTTATTGTGAGAATCACATCATCTGCAAAAAGGGCTTATTTATGTTTTAACTATTATTGTAACCTCTTTGTGAAGTTCCTACTGCTACAATTCCATGCTATGGTGAACAAGAGCATGTCATTTGTGCAGTAAAATGTTCCTTTAGCAAATGCACTATATTGGAGGCAGTATCTGCATACTGTTTGCTTCAATACGTTCAGTTAACTTGCTTAATTTTTGTAACTTCTTCATTATGCAATTACAAAATACAATCCCCCAGGTGTGACTCTAGACCATAATGTTTGGGGTGCAATTGCAGAAAGCTGATGATAAAGCTAATATCAAGGATGTGGGGAGGGGGTACAAGGGGACTAACCTTCTGCTATCCATTGCTAAGTTTATTTTACTATTTAACTCCCTTTTTACCCCTTTAACTCTCTCTCTTTGTTCTCTACAGACCAGTGGTTTAAATTCCAGTCCACAGGGCACACTAACAGGCCAGATTTCCATGATATCTGAACTATTGCAAAGTTGAAAATAATTCACTAATCAGTATCCATGGAATATTAACCTGCTCTCACCCAAGGTCACCCAGAAAGTCTGGCCCATTAATGTACCCTGGGGACTGGAATTGAAAAACACTAGGGTAGAGCACTGGGTATGAAAAAAGGCAGTACCCTGCAAATTTGCTTCTCTGTAATATTTGTGTTTTGAATGGTGGTGCACAGTATTCCTCAGCTTTCGTGTAAAACTGCCACTAGGCACCATATTCTAATAATGTAAGCTTAATATGGCTGATAATGTGTTTGTTTCTATATCCCCAGAAAGAAGAAAAAGCAATGCTGGCAAAGCTCCAGAGAGCACGCGCTAACTCCAGTGAGGGTCTTACACGTGTATGGGTGCCTGAGAGATCCTTTCCTCGCAACAAAGGCTCCAAGGCTTTTAGACAAATGGTGAGTCTCTGGCAATGAGAAAGAGGCCAGCTGTACTGAATGCTAAAAAACCAGTATGATCTTCTCATTTACGCTACAGGGCTTAACAATTCATAGGCGTCGGGTAGCTTCAGCAAATAAAATTGTACTTCTTTCTTCTAATTTCTTGGCTTAATGTACGATATGTCAATATGTAATATCCTTTAATAATAAATGTGTAATTCAGCTCCTTAATATGACGGATAGCTTCAAATGAACCTATAAATGTGCTGAGTCCTGGTAAATAGGAGAGAGGGAACTAGTGCTTGTAATTAGAGAAACTGAAAGGAAAGCCACATTCAGCATGGATGGGCAGAAACAATATCCACATCCATACAATAGCTGAAAAACGTGTAAAAGTTTATATAAAGTCTGGATTTATACTACTGTAGCAGATCTAGTATTAATAACTAATGGGATGCAAACGAGGCCGACAATACTCCTATTACTCCTATTACTCCTACGAACCAATTTTATCTCTCCACGTTAATCTGATTGTGTGTTTTAGATCAAAAGGTATTTTGTTCCTGTTTTTTTTATTTTTGTAATAAAGCATTGGTTTTTATTTAATAGTGGACTTTTTGGACTTTTTTTCTAAAAGAAAATATTCTCTAATTTAGTTCTTAAAGACTAAATAGATGTTATATATGTACCTGCCTCCTGATTATATGTTGTTTGTGTTTTCCTTCTTTTTTTGTTGCTTAAGCTGTCCTTTTTTTTTTCCTGCCCTCATGGCTCATCTTCTGATGGAATGGGGGCACTGGCAGCATTAGGGCCATCTTTTTATGCTAAAGCCATGTGGAACACAGGTCACATGTTGCCTGCTTTTTATTATTGAAATGTTAGTGTGAAAATCATACATAGAACCAATCCAAAATGTTGTTACCTACATTTTGGCACTGTGTCAAGGTTTTATAGCTAAAATGTTTTGTGTTGGAAAACCCATGGATACTTTGACGTTGACATCTGCATGATCTGCATCTCACAACTTTATTGCAACACTGGAAACAGTGCTATTTTGGTGAATACTCCAATTGCATAACCACCTGCTAGACCGTAAGAGAATGCATAAAGCATTAGCACGCCAACCTTCCCCTGTGAATGTAAGAGACCCCAGAGCTTGTCTTTAACTCTTCCCCTTCCTAACGTTGGTCTGTATTTGGTGCAAAAACAAACAGGTTTTACCAGCAAATCTGGTTACATAGAGTATAAATTCCCCATACCAGCACTGTGTAGTATATATTGCAGAGGAGAACTCGGTTGTACCACAGTTGTACTATTGTATGCCTGTTATTGCAAAGAACATTGCATATCCGGAGCAGCATTGTGTTGTATTACCTGTAGAGAAGATTATAACACTATAGCAACATTTTACAATATTGTCTACAGAGAATGTTACTGATACTTAGCAGCATTGTGTAGGATTAGCTTTAGGGAAGATTACAGCTCCATAGCAACCTTATGAAGTATTAATTGTAAAGAAAAATAGCACTCTGTAACAGCATTGTGTAATATTGACTGTAAAGAAGGCTACTGCTTCTATGGCTGAAATTTTCCATAAAGGACTGTTGTTCTTCCTGATTATTACTTTGATAATGCTGGATAGAGTGATGGATGTGTTCCCTTTAAAAATATGTTTTAAAGCCAATATAGAGAATGCAGGATATAGAGAATGGTAGGATATTTAACCTCAATTAGACTGTTGTCACATCTAATAACAATGGATACAATTTTACTGCACAAACATTCTGCTGGGGTGACTTTCCATACCACAATTTACACTATCGCCTAGATTTAGAGTTCTGCGGTAGCCGTCAAAAGCAGCGTTAAGGGCTCCTAACGCTGCTTTTGGCCGCCCGCTGGTATTTAGAGTCAGCCAGGAAAGGGTCTAACGCTCACTTTCCAGCTGCGACTTTTACATACCGCAGATCCCCTTACGCCAATTTCGTATCCTATCTTTTCAATGGGATCTTCCTAACGCCGGTATTTAGAGTCTTGGCTGAAGTGAGCGGTAGAGCCTCTACCGACAAGACTCCAGCCACAGAGAAAAGTCAGTCGTTAAGAGCTTTATGGGCTAACGCCGGTTTATAAAGCTCTTAACTACTGTGCTCTAAAGTACACTAACAACCATAAACTACCTATGTACCCCTAAACCGAGGTCCCCCCACATTGCCGCCACTATAATAAATATTTTTAACCCCTAATCTGCCGACCGCACACCGCCGCCACCTACATTATCCCTATGAACCCCTAATCTGCTGTCCCTAACATCGCTGACACCTACATAATATTTATTAACCCCTAATCTGCCCCCCCAACGTTGCCGCTACCTTACCTACCCTTATTAACCCCTAATCTGCCGACCGGACCTCGCCGCTACTCTAATAAATGTATTAACCCCTAAAGCTAAGTCTAACCCTAACACCCTAACAAATAAATTAAATATTATTAACTAAAGTCTTCCTATTTAAAGCTAAATACTTACCTGTAGAATAAACCCTAATATAGCTACAATATAACGAATAATTATATTGTAGCTATTTTAGGATTTATATTTATTTTACAGGCAACTTTGTATTTATTTTAACTAGGTACAATAGCTATTAAATAGTTATTTACTATTTAATAGCTACCTAGTTAAAATAATTACAAAATTACCTGTAAAATAAATGCTAACCTAAGTTACAATTAAACCTAACACTACACTATCAATAAAAAAATTAAATCAATTAACTACAAGTACCTACAATTACCTACAATTAAATAAACTAAACTAAATTACAAAAAAAACCCACTAAATTATAAAAAATAAAAAAAGAATTTTAAGCTAATTACACCTACTCTAAGCCCCCTAATAAAATAACAAATCCCTCCAAAATAAAAAAAATTCCCTACCCTAATCTAAATTAAAAAGTTAACAGCTCTATTACCAGCCCTTAAAAGGGCTTTTTGTGGGGCATGCCCCAAAGAAATCAGCTCTTTTGCCTGTAAAAAAAACACAATACCACCCCCCAACATTACAACCCACCACCCACATACCCCTACTCTAACCCAAACCCCCCTTAAATAAACCTAACACTCCCCCCCTGAAGATCTCCCTACCTTGAGTCGTGTTCACCCAGCCGGGCACCGATGGACCAAAAGAGTCTTCATCCTATCCGGGCAGAAGAGGACATCCGGACCGGTAGACATCTTCATCCAAGCGGCATCTTCTATCTTCATCCATTCGGAGCGGAGCCATCTTCTCCCAGCTGACGCGGATCCATCCTTCTTCCACGACGCCTACTCGCCGAATGAAGGTTCCTTAAAATGACGTCATCCAAGATGGCGTCCCTCAAATTCCGATTGGCTGATAGGATTCTATCAGCCAATCGGAATTAAGGTAGGAAAAATTTGATTGGCTGATTGAATCAGCCAATCAGATTCAAGTTCAATCAGATTGGCTGATCCAATCAACCAATCAGATTGAGCTCGCATTCTATTGGCTGTTCCGATCAGTCAATAGAATGCAAGCTCAATCTGATTGGCTGATTGGATCAGCCAATCCGATTGAACTTGAATCTGATTGGCTGATTCAATCAGCCAATCAGATTTTTCTTACCTTAATTCCGATTGGCTGATAGAATCCTATCAGCCAATCGGAATTCGAGGGATGCCATCTTGGATGACATCATTTAAAGGAACCTTCATTCGACGAGTAGGCGTTGTGGAAGAAGGATGGATCCGCGTCGGCTGGAAGAAGATGGCTCCGCTCCGGATGGATGAAGATAGAAGATGCCGCTTGGATGAAGATGTCTACCGCTCCGGATGTCCTCTTCTGCCCGGATAGGATGAAGACTTCTGCCGCTCCGGATGTCCTCTTTTGGTCCATCGGTGCCCGGCTGGGTGAACACGACTCAAGGTAGGGAGATCTTCAGGGGGGTAGTGTTAGGTTTATTTAAGCGGGGTTTGGGTTAGAGTAGGGGTATGTGGGTGGTGGGTTGTAATGTTGGGGGGTGGTATTGTGGGTTTTTTTACAGGCAAAAGAGCTGATTTCTTTGGGGCATGCCCCGCAAAAAGCCCTTTTAAGGGCTGGTAATAGAGCTGTTAACTTTTTTAATTTAGATTAGGGTAGGGAATTTTTTTTATTTTGGGGGATTTGTTATTTTATTAGGGGGCTTAGAGTAGGTGTAATTAGCTTAAAATTCTTGTAATCTTTTTTTATTTTTTGTAATTTAGTGTTTGTTTTTTTGTAGTTTAGTTTATTTAATTGTAGGTAATTGTAGGTACTTGTAGTTAATTGATTTAATGTATTTATTGATAGTGTAGTGTTAGGTTTAATTGTAACTTAGGTTAGGATTTATTTTACAGGTAATTTTGTAATTATTTTAAATAGGTAGCTATTAAATAGTAAATAACTATTTAATAGCTATTGTACCTAGTTAAAATAAATACAAAGTTGCCTGTAAAATAAATATAAATCCTAAAATAGCTACAATATAATTATTCGTTATATTGTAGCTATATTAGGGTTTATTTTAGCGCTGCGGAATCTGTTGGCGCTCTACAAATAACCGATAATAATAATAATATTTTACAGGTAAGTATTTAGCTTTAAATAGGAAGACTTTAGTTAATAATATTTAATTTATTTCGTTAGATTAAAATTATATTTAACTTAGGGGGGGTGTTAGGGTTAGGGTTAGACTTAGCTTTAGGGGTTAATACATTTATTAGAGTAGCAGCAAGGTCCGGTCGGCAGATTAGGGGTTAATAAGTGTAGGTAAGGTAGCCGCGACGTTGGGGGGGGGGGCAGATTAGGGGTTAATAAATATTATGTAGGTGTCGGCAATGTTAGGGACAGCAGATTAGGGGTACATAGGTATAAAGTAGGTTGCGGCTGTGTACGGAGCGGCAGATTAGGGGTTAATAATATAATGCAGGTGTCAGCGATAGCGGGGGTGGCATATTAGGGGTTAATAAGTGTAAGGTTAGGGGTGTTTAGACTCGGGGTTCATGTTAGGGTGTTAGGTGCAGACTTAGAAAATGTTTCCCCATAGGAAACAATGGGGCTGCGTTAGGAGCTGAACGCTGCTTTTTTGCAGGTGTTAGGTTTTTTTTCAGCCCAAACTGTCCCATTGTTTCCTATGGGGGAATCGTGCACGAGCACGTTTTTCCAGCTAGCCGCTACCGTAAGCAACGCTGGTATGGAGGGTTGAAGTGGCGGTAAATATGCCTGTACGCTCCCTTTTTGAAGCCTAACGCAGCCCTTCAGAGAACTCTAAATACCAGCGTTGTTTAGAAGCAGCGCTAGAAAAAAAAGACACGTAGCTAACGCACCCCTTGGGCCGCAAAACTCTAAATCTAGGTGTATGTTTTTGTGTACTCCAGTAAACAGGAACAATTATAATGGGCTCAACATTATGAATGTAAATTACAGTAAAATAAAATGCAATTATAAACCATCTAAAGCTATTTACAAAGTCAAAACAGAAATACAAACTCATCTTGTAGGCCTGAGCCAAGAGTTATGAAGATATGAAATTAGTTTGTCTTTCTGTTTTACCTTTGTAAATAACTTTGGAGGATTTATTAGAATGTTTACTACACTTTACTGGTTAAATGCTTCATTAATTGTTTAGACTCACAGTCATCAAGTTTTTGCCTTTGTGTAGATTTGCAAAACTCCTATGGATTCCTGTTTTGTATGATTTGTGTTGCTTTTTTACCCAATTCAATTGTAGGAAACATTCTCTGAATATCTCTCAGTTCTATATCCACCCATTGGAAGCTATGGGTTATAAAATGAAAATATATTTACTTCCATAAGGCAGGGAGAGTCCACAACTTCATTCCTTACTGTTGGGAAATACAACACCTGGCCACCAGGAGGACGCAAAGACACCCCAGCCAAAGGCTCTAATATCCCTCCCACTTCCCCTATCCCCCAGTCATTCTTTGCCTTTCATCACTATTGGTTAAACACGTTTCTGAGTGTTCCTTCTTTCAAGATGGAAACAATACGGTCAATCCTGCCTCTAGTTCAGGAAGGTCAGTTTATGACCACGATAGACCTGAAGGATGCATACCTTCACGTCCCCATTCACAGGGAACATTTTCAGTTCCTGAGGTTTGCTTTTCTGGATCAGCACTTCCAGTTCATAGCCCTTCCGTTTGGCCTAGCTACTGCTCCACGGATATTTACAAAGGTTCTGGGGGCTCTTCTAGCCGAGATTGTGACTACAGACGCAAGCCTTTCTTGGGGAGCCGTTTGGGGTGCCAAGAAGGCACAAGGTCTGTGGACTCAGGAGTCCTCCCTTTCAGATCAATATTTTGGAACTCCGAGCAATCTTCAATGCCTTGAAGGCTTTGTCCCCTTCTGGGTTCATCCCAGTCAGATTCCAATCAGACAATATAACCTTGGGTTGCCTACATCAACCATCAGGGGGGAACGAGAAGTTCCTTGGCGATGATAGAAATATCTCAGCTACTAGAGTGGGCGGAGACTCACAGATGTACGCTGTCAGCGATCCACATTCCGGGTGTGGACAACTGGGAAGCGGACTTCCTCAGCAGGCAATCCTTTCACCCGGTGGAATGGTTTCTCCACCCCGAGATGTTTGCAGAGATATGCAGCGAGTGCGGGATGCCGGAGATATATCTCATGACATCCCGCCTCAATACCAAGCTACCCAGGTACGGGTCGAGGTCGAGGGATTCTCAGACGGAACTGATAGATGCCCATGGAGGTTCAGACTCATATATCTATTTCCTCCTTTACCGCTTCTCCCTCGTGTGGTGGCTCGCATCAAGCAGGAGCGAGCATTAGTGATACTGATTGCTCCGTCGTGGCCGCAGAGGAAGTGGTTTGCGGATCTGGCGGGGATGTCCTTCTCTCCTCAATGGAGGTTACCTTGTCGCAGAGATCTGCTGATACAGGGTCCCTTCGTTCATCAAAATCTAGATTCTCTGAGGCTGACTGCGTGGAGATGGAACGCTTAGTCTTAGCCAAAAGGGGGTTCTCTGAGAGTGTTATCGGCACTCTGGTTCAAGCTCGTAAGCCAGTTACTCGTCGTATCTACCATAAGGTGTGGAGGACTTACTTGTACTGGTGTGAAGAGTGTGGCTTTTCCTGGCATAAGGTTATGGTTGCCAGAATTTTATCTTTTCTCCAGGATGGACTGGAGAAGGGCCTATCTGCCAGTTCTCTGAAGCTCCACCTTGGAGCCTCAATCTTGTTCTTAGTGTTTTGGAGCAGGCTTTTGGAGCCTATGCATTCTGTTGACATTAAATTGTTATCTTGGAAATGTATTTTCCTGTTGTTGGCTATTGCCTCTGTGTGCAGAGTTTTTGAGATTTCTGCTTTGCAATGTGATCCCCCTTATTTGTTTTTTCATGCTGATAAGGAGGTTTTACACACTAAACTAGGGTTCCTCCCTAAGGTGGTGTTGGATCGTAACATTAATCAAGAAATTGTTGTTCATTCCTTGTGTCCTAATCCTTCTTCAGTGAAGGAATGTTTGCTTCAGAATCTAGATGTAGTTCGTGCCTTGAAGTTCTATCTTCAGGCTACTAAGGAATTCAGACAATCTTCCTCTTTGTTTGTCATCTATGTGGGGAAGCGTAAGGGGCAGAAGGCTACTACTACTTCTCTATCTTTCTGGTTTAGGAGTGCATCTGCTTAGCTTATGAGACAGCAGGATGACAGCCTCCTGAGAGGATAACGGCTCATTCTACTAGAGCAGTGACTTCCTCCTGGGCTTTTAAGAACGAAGCCTCAATGGATCAGATTTGTAAGGCGGCTACCTGGTCCACCTTACACACTTTTTTTTCCAAATTTTACAAGTTTGATGTGTTTGCTTCGGCCGCAGCAGCTTTCGGGAGAAAGGTTTTGCAGGCTGTGGTGCCCTCAGAATAGGATCCGCATATTTTTTCTGTTCCCTGCCGTTATTCATTTAGTGCCCTCTGGAACTTGGGTATAGTTTTCCCAACAGTAAGGAATTAAGTAGTGGACTCTACCTGCCTTATGGAAGGAAAACATAATTCTTACCAGATAAATTCCTTTCCTTCCTGGCAGGGAGAGTCCACGACCCCGCCCGTAATTTATTTTTTTGATGGGCGGCTCCCTTTTTATATTTTTTCTTCTGGCATCTTTTATACCCTGATGTTTCTCCTAATTTTTCCTTGTTCCCTTCGGCAGAATGACTGGGGGATAGGGGAAGTGGGAGGGATATTTAAGCCTTTGGCTGGTATGTCTTTGCCTCCTCCTGGTGGCCAGGTGGTGTATTTCCCAACAGTAAGGAATGAAGTCGTGCCAGGAAGGAAAGGAATTTATCTGGTAAGCCTAAATTATGTTTTTTTGCACAATTATGACCATCAGAAAATACTCTCAGGCTTTATGTCCTACATGGACATTTAAGAACTTAATTTTCTTTGATTACCTCAAATTTATTGAAAATTGTTGATATTTGTAAGAGATCAGTCTTGTTGTTGTGAATAGTACCTTCATACTGAAGGGTATGGAAATAATCTTAAATCTTTGAGCGTATGAAATTGGGAACTGTCTTAAAATAAAAACGTCTCATAAAGTTACCGAGCAAAATAAAAGGTAAAATTAAAAAAATCATAGTCATTGCTTCATTTGCATCCTCTATATAATGAAAGTGTTTAGTACTCTGGCAATATTAAGTTTTCATTTCAGAAGTTGGTCCACTGGCCAATACAAACAAAATTAATGATAGATAGTTTAGATAGATTTTTCTAAATTACTCAACAATTTGACTTCCCTTGTGGTATTAATGAAGGTGTCTTTGATTATTAAATATCCTAGAGCAAATATGTGTGCTCCTTGAATGAAATCAGAGATTGATGTGGTATATTTTATTTGGTGAACTAGTTCTTATAATGGTCAAGCAAAAACTAGTCAACAGCATTTAGTTTATCGGGATCTGGTTAGAAATTATGGGTAAGATGACTTAAATACTAATTTACAATGGAATGGTGTAGAGTGCAGCGTAATATAAAACACAACACAAACTACATTTTACTAACACTCTCTAACTTAATCAAAACTCCTATATGTAAAGCTTATTATCTAATTGACTTGTAAATCTTTTTTTTGCTTTCCCTTTTCACAACCCAAAATCAAATTCAGTTCTTGGATAAGAAATATCTACAAAATGTCAGCAATTTGAGATAAAGTGCCAAGTAAACAACACTCTTGATTTCAGCAGAATTAAAATCTTCCAATCTTCAGACTGCACCAGCTGTACACACATTTCAAAAGACTTTTATCTGGGGTTGGCAGATTTTAATTATATTAAAATAAAGCTTTTTATTTTATTTTTATTTTTTGCAGTCCACTTTCTTAACCTGCTGCCATTTTAGGTATTTCCCATCTGAGCACTGAATTTGATTTTGAGTGACTATCTGCCCAGTGTAGGAGACGTGACTAGTATAGAGGAAAACTGAAGTATATGAATGAGGTTGGACCCGGTTGATGACTTTATGTGATTATTATGTATATAATGGGAAAATCAATAAAACATGTTAAGGTATAATATAAATACAAAAGTATTATTGTAATTAATGCATTTGCTAATTTAAATCAGTACTGCAGTTTGAGTACATACAAGACAAACAAAGAATGATCCATGATGTTCATCCTTATGAATAACCAAGACAAAATAGATATGAAAACTAAGCTTGTTATTATATGTATATACATGCAACAGGCATTGCCTATGTGTGATGATCTTTTTCAGAGCTTATAAAAGAGCATTCTATGGGTGAGGTGCCAGCTGTTGTGTCACTGAGATTGTCCTATTAATGTTCAGTTTCCCAAGGACTTAGCATGAGAGAAAGGTCTCCCTGTGAGGTTAGGTGCAGACAACACAGGGACACGCAGCTTCTGTCTCACAATCACCTAATTAGATACTTTGTCAGAAGGCCCCCTGTGGGACCTGACTAATGAGACATGCCAAGGGCAAACAACTCTCAGCTCACATCTCTGTTGCTGCCAAATCTTTATTGTGCTTTCTCTGTTGGCTGCTTATCAAAACCTTTATGTGCTTAAAAATGGGCAGGCCACTGATATACAGCAGGAAAGCGCTATGTTAGAAAGGTGTTCTGGGTAATATTAGCTTAAATATACTGCTGTGATGTACCAGCCCAAACCGCAAAGTCCTGGGAAGTCTATCCATTATAAATTAGCTTTAATTAGTTAGAAAATTCCACTAAAAGTGCAAACATTGTCCATATTAAAATGGATCATGTTGCTTGCTTTCTGCTTTAGTCCTCTTATAGATAGTACAATGTATCATGAGCATGATGTAAATTTATTACTTGAGACATAAATCCTAAAACAAACTGAATTATTTTGAATGAGCTTTAACGTGTAGTATATTAAATTAGCTCTGTTTCCCCAAAGACATAGCTTTAACATACTATATATTCAATTATCAATTTTTAAAGATACAAATACAGTTATATTTATAGCACCACCATATAAAAGTTTCTAGGTATGCCCAGTTCTACCTTCTTCTTGCCAAACTCTGCCCCGGATGTGTGTGCCATGGTTTGACTGCCCCTGATTAAGTCACCAGCCTCTCTATCCCAGAGAGCCTTTGGGAAATTTTAGGAAGTATGTCTTATGTATATCCTAGGCATTGATTAAATCTTCCTTCCACATTTACTGTAAGTCTTTTTTTTAATGCATAGCTATAATCTTCCTGAAATAAACCACTTTTTCTTTCATAAAGATGGTGAGAGTCCAAGTGCCATTACTTCTGGAAATTCCACTCCTGGCCACTAGGGGGAGTCTAAGATTCCTAAAATGCCAAGATTCCTTAAAAACCCTTCTACCTCACTAATAAACCAGTCTTATTTTGCCTCCGCAGGAGATCCTCTGCTGTCGCATGTACAGTACTGGATTGGCTATCTACTGGAAGAAGTATTTGTCTGCAGATGCTAAATCCTGTAGTGTGGGTGCTTTTTAGTTAAGTATGAAGTTTAATAATATGGGCACTTACATAGCTTATTGGCTACTAGTAGTACACTCAGTGTTGCACATCATAGCCAGGGGACTATTGTGACAGACATTTTTTATTATATATATTATATATTGGAATTGGGCTGCAGAACCATAATATTTTATATTATCCCTATGTTTTATCTTTTTTGTAGCGTGCATCGGTTATTTGAGCTTGTTAGTGTCGGTTAGCAAATGGCTTCTTGCTGTATTATTTTTTTAGTATTATTATTTTTATTGAGAGACCGTTTACAATATTTTCCCCCCATAAACATCCATGTTGCGCAGATGTGATTTGCAAATCAATTGAATAAAAAAGTTTCAAGAGTAAAAGGGATGTACAGATTATGTGCATTGTGTACAATAACAACATTTCTTTCATATGTTGAACCATAACTATATGCAAACTGAAACTAGTAGTACATTATCCAAAGATACAATATGAAAAAGATGGAGACGGACCCTGCGCTAGAAAAATGCTTTTGAGACTTATAAGGAGAAAATAAAACTTTGTCTCATTTTGTAATGAAAAACAAACAACGTAATAACCAAATAGAACATAAGCTATCAGAATTGGGGAATAAAAACTTTGCCTTATAACCACAAAAAACATGGAATAAGACAGCAAAAGGAAACATTTAGACAACAAAAACTCTGAATACAAAAAGAAAGATAACCTGAAATTACCCTAAATATGAATGTTTTCCATCACTTCCCCATAAACATCTATGATGCACATACAGTAGGTGTAATACTCCTGACCAATATAAAATTGGTTTTGTTGCTCTTGTGTTTTAAGTCTCAGCAAAATGGTTATATTTACTAAGATCATAAACTGTGAGCTAATTAGTAACAAATACAGTAATGAATGACACTGGAAAAGAAACAACGTGTGTTTATTATAACACAGGTTTCCTATGAGCAGTGTTAGAATAGCTGTCTCAAGTTTCTGCTTAATGACTTGGTTAGAGGTATAATGTTCAGCAGGAATAATCACTTCAACAAGTTGTAACAGGTGTTTCAATAGTATCGCAAACAAACTTCACACACTCTCACTGGAATAAAATATTTACAAGTCCCACACATTCATTCACATCCTTTTGGAAGCATATATGAATAACTGGTTGTTCAGTCACAGGTTAGTACGAATAGTGCTTACGAGTTCTTAGAGGATTTATCGGCATATAATCTTACCACTTCAGTCTCTAAGTAAGCGATCACAGTACCTTTGTCTTGGGAGGAATATACCTGATGAGAAAAGATCCGGAGGTTTGTTTGTCCCACAGCGTGTGGAGAAGTGAGAAGCCGGTGAGAGTGTGACTTACTTCCGGTTGCGGTAAGGATGATCCGATACACAGCTGATGCTGGAATCTCACACAGAGCTAAATATTGCGGCTGCAAAAAATACTGAATAGCTGAATGTGATAAAGGTTTGATTTGAATAAACCTCTAGGAGTATAACCTAGTAAAGGTTATAACAAGCTGAATAATTCAAAGGTTAAATAAACAGAGACCTGGTCTTTAGAACTATGAATATAAAGCTAAACTCTTAACAGAGCAGGCTTAAACAAAGTACATCAATTAACAGGCAGTTTGAATATGGCAATGTGAGGTTTAAATAGGGTTTGGCTGTTGGTGGGAGGGATCAGTCCTTAAAGGTATATTACATCTCCCCCCCGTTAAGGAATCACCCCCGGTGATTCAGGGTGAGGTTTAGATGGGTAACGGAGATGAAAACGCCTAAGGAGTCTTGGAGCGTTAATCTCCGAGTGATGTTGCCAAGAATTCTCTTCTGGTCCATAACCCTTCCATTGGATCAGATATTCCAATCTCCTTCTCCTAATGCGAGAATCTAGGATTCTTTCTACCTCAAACTCTTCTTGATTGTTTAGGAGTATGGGAGGAGGAACTGTCAAATCTAATCTGTTTCGGTCTGAAGTATACGGTTTTAATAATGAGACATGAAATGTATTATGTATTTTGTAATGTTGTGGTAGCTTTAATCTCACTGCATTAAGATTGATGATTTTGTCAATTGAAAAAGGTCCTATATACTGATTAGCTAATTTTTTACTTGGTATCTGTAACCTTAGATATTTAGTAGAAAGAAGTACCTGATCACCTAACTTATAGTCTGGTGAGGGTCTGTGTCTTTGGTCATAATAATGTTTTTGTCTGTCTTTAGCTTGAACGAGGTGTGCCTTTATTTGTTCTAATCGATCTTGTAAGGTATTGAGATAAGTTGTAGCACCTGGAGAATTGGCTGGAGTATTTGAAAGAGTGATTGATGTGGGGTGATAACCATATGTGGCAAAAAATGGGGACATCTTTGTTGAAGAGGAAATAGAGTTATTGTATGAAAATTCTGCCAAAGGGAGGTATGTTACCCAATCATCTTGTAAATGCGTAATATAACACCTGAGGTACTGTTCTAATGTTTGATTTAATCGTTCGGTTAACCCATTGGTTTGTGGGTGGAATGCTGTGGAGTATCGTGTGTCAATCTTGAGTGACTTACAGAGTGATCTCCAGAAAGCGGAGGTGAATTGAGTACCCCTGTCAGTTATAATGGTGGATGGTAAACCATGTAGGCGAACAATAGCTCTAATGAATGCTTTTGCTGTTATAAAGGCACTAGGAAGAGCCTTTAAAGGTGTGGAAGTGAGCTAATTTGGGTTAATTGATCCACTACAACAAATATTGTATTATAATGTTGTGAATCTGGTAAATCAACAATGAAGTCCATGGATATGGTACTCCATGGTCTATCAGGAATCGGCAGTGACGTCAGGTAACCTATAGGTTTTCTATGTTCAGCCTTGTTTCTGGCACAGACATCACAGCCTATGACGTAGTCAGAAATAGTCTTTTCCATATGAGGCCACCAAAAGTTCCTTTTAGTTAACTCAATGGTCTTTTGGATTCCTGTATGTCCAGATAATACATTGTCATGGGTATTGTTCAATATGAGTTGTCGTTGAGACTCAGGAATGAATAATCTTCCATTATGGTAAAATAATCCTGTAGTTGAATCCTTAACGCACTCTGGTGGTATTGAAGTCTCATCTTTCAGAGCTGATAATATTTCAGTCTCTAAACCAGTGAGTGCTCCCAAAAATTTTTCTTCTGGTATAATTGGTGTTGAGATGTGTTGTGGCAAACTGGAATCAAAACTGTCTTGATAAAGCGTCAGCTTTCGCATTTGCACTTCCTGGTCGGTATGTTATTAAAAAATTGAACCGATCCATAAAAAGTGCCCATCTTACTTGACGGGAAGAAAGTGTCTTGTTAGTCCTTAAGTATTCTAGGTTCTTATGATCGGTATAAATCAGAAAGGGTTCTTTAGTTCCTTCTAAAAGGTGTCGCCAATATTCTAGTGAACGTTTTATAGCTAGTAAACTCTTTGTCACCAATAGAATAATTACTTTCTGCTGGTAAGAAAGTCTTTGAATAGAAAGCAATGGGATGAATCAGTTTGGTGTCCCTGTTCTGCTGTGACAACACTGCTCCAATTCCCAGAATTGGAAGCATCCACTTCCAATATGAATGCTTGATTGTAGTCTGGTAAAGTTAAAACTGGTGCTGAGGTGAAAAGCTCTTTTAGCTTAGTAAAAGCTTCTTGGGACTCTTTTGTCCAACAGAATTTATGATTGCTACTAGTTAGTTGAGATAGTGGTTTTACAACTGAGGAAAACCCTTTGATAAATTTCCTGTAAAAATTTGCAAACCCCAGAAACCTCTGGAGTGAGCGTGTGGTAGTGGGTTTTGGCCATTCTATAATAGCCTGAATCTTTTGTTGATCCATCTCAATCTTGTTGGGTTTTAGAATATAACCCAGGAATTTTATTTCTGATGTATGAAAGATACATTTTTCTAACTTAGCGTATAACTTATTTTGTCTAAGTCTAGTTAAAACCCAACGAACGTGTTTCTCATGTTCAGCCATATTTTTTGAATATATTAAGATATCATCCAAATAGATTATGACGCAAACATCTGTGAGATCGTGGAATATCTCATTTATGAAATGCTGGAAGGTTGCCGGAGCATTGCATAATCCGAAGGGCATAACGTTATATTGGAACAATCCGTATCTGGTGCGGAAAGCAGTCTTCCACTCATCACCCTTCTTGATACGGATTAGATTATAAGCTCCTTTTAAATCCAGTTTTGAAAATACAGTGGCCCCAGTAAGTCTTTCTAGTAACTCAGGGATTAAAGGGAGTGGATATCTGTTCTTTACTGTGATCTTATTTAGAGCTCTGTAGTCGATAATTGGACGTAAAGTTCCATCTTTGTTTTTTACAAAGAATATCCCAGCCGCTGCTGGAGAGGTTGAATGAGTAATGAAACCCTTTCTCAGATTATCATCCAAGTAGGTACGTAAATGTTGGAGCTCATTTTGGTTCATTGGATAAATTTTGCCATGAGGTATTTGTGATCCTGGAATAATGTCAATGGGGCAGTCAAATGCTCTATGTGGAGGCAAATTTTCAGCTTCTTTCAAATCGAATACGTCTGCCAGATCCTGATATACACATGGAATACCTGCTCCATAGTAGCTATAGAACAGTGAGGATAACAAGTCTTAGTACAATAGGTTGAGTTTAGGTTTACTGTGTTTTGTGTCCAATCTATTTCAGGATTATGAATAACTAACCATGTATAACCTAAGATGACTGAGTGCTGTGCTATAGGTATAATATCAAAAGTTACATATTCAGTGTGTGCCTTGGATGTGGTTATTAAAAGTGGTATGGTGTGATGAGTGATTGGTCCATTCTGAATGAATGTACCATCAATTAACTTCACAAAAACTGGGTTTGTCTTGCACACAGTGGGTATTTTATTCTTTTTTACATAATCAGTGTCAATATAATTTCCAGTCGCCCCAGAATCTATTAGTCCTTCAGTCTGTAGGTTGTCTTGATCCCACTGTAAGGAAAGGGGAATAGTTAGATGTTGTGTCTTAGAGGTGTTATATATTTGTTTATAGATTCTGTCTTACCCTTTCTTTGTTTTGATAGTAATGGACATTCACTAACAGAGTGCTCCTTATGTGCACAATATAAACAGAGATTTGACAATCTTCGTCTTATCTTTTCTTCTGAGGTAAGTGGACCCCTAATAGTTCCTATTTCCATAGGTATAGGGTTAGATAAAGTCTTTTCTTGTGATGTAAGTGAGGGATAAGTGCGTCTAGAAAGTGTCTCATAAACTGATTTTTCTACCTTGCGCTCTCTTAGACGTCTGTCCAGAGTAATGCAGACTTTTATGAGAGCTGATAATGTCTCAGGCATTTCTATTCGTGAGAGCTCATCTTTTAAGCTCTCAGATAATCCCAGCCTGAACTGATTTCTGAGGCTGACCTCATTCCATTTGGAGTCTGAAGCCCACATCTGAAAGTCAGTGATAAACTCTTCTACGGTTCTTTTGCCCTGTTTAAGAGCTCGCAGGTTTGGTCTCTGCGTTAATCTGTGTGTTAGTGTCCTCATATAGGATAGACATAGCAGAGAAAAAATCCTGCAATGAATCCATTACAGGATCGTTTGTTTCATACAGCCTATTGGCCCATGTTCTAGGTTCCCCTAGTAAGTAAGATATAGTAGTGCAAACTTTTATTCTCTCACTATGGTAAGTCCTAGGTCTCAAAGTAAATAACAAATTGCATGCATTTTTGAAATCTCTGAAAACTGATCGTTTACCAGAAAAAGGAGTAGGAGGCTGAATTTGAGGTTCAGGAGTAGCCTGCTCCTTAGGGGTTAAACATTCCTTTAGTAAGGCTTTTAAAGCTGTATTCTCTGTTTGCACCTCTGTTAAGCCACGTGCAAGGTAATCCAACTTTTGATGTATGTTAGAGAATTCATTCTGAATCTCTTGTGGTTCCATGGCTTAAAGAGTAAACAAACAGATATTTTGGCCTGTTAATACTGTAATACTCCTGACCAATATAAAATTGGTTTTGTTGCTCTTGTGTTTTAAGTCTCAGCAAAATGGTTATATTTACTAAGATCATAAACTGTGAGCTAATTAGTAACAAATACAGTAATGAATGACACTGGAAAAGAAACAACGTGTGTTTATTATAACACAGGTTTCCTATGAGCAGTGTTAGAATAGCTGTCTCAAGTTTCTGCTTAATGACTTGGTTAGAGGTATAATGTTCAGCAGGAATAATCACTTCAACAAGTTGTAACAGGTGTTTCAATAGTATCGCAAACAAACTTCACACACTCTCACTGGAATAAAATATTTACAAGTCCCACACATTCATTTCACATCCTTTTGGAAGCATATATGAATAACTGGTTGTTCAGTCCACAGGTTAGTACGAATAGTGCTTACGAGTTCTTAGAGGATTTATCGGCATATAATCTTACCACTTCAGTCTCTAAGTAAGCGATCACAGTACCTTTGTCTTGGGAGGAATATACCTGATGTGAGAAAAGATCCGGAGGTTTGTTTGTCCGACAGCGTGTGGAGAAGTGAGAAGCCGGTGAGAGTGTGACTTACTTCCGGTTGCGGTAAGGATGATCCGATACACAGCTGATGCTGGAATCTCACACAGAGCTAAATATTGCGGCTGCAAAAAATACTGAATAGCTGAATGTGATAAAGGTTTGATTTGAATAAACCTCTAGGAGTATAACCTAGTAAAGGTTATAACAAGCTGAATAATTCAAAGGTTAAATAAACAGAGACCTGGTCTTTAGAACTATGAATATAAAGCTAAACTCTTAACAGAGCAGGCTTAAACAAAGTACATCAATTAACAGGCAGTTTGAATATGGCAATGTGAGGTTTAAATAGGGTTTGGCTGTTGGTGGGAGGGATCAGTCCTTAAAGGTATATTACAGTAGGTAATTTGTAGATCACTTGGATGAAAAAAAAAACAGTTTCAAGAGTAAAAGCGATGTACAGATCTTTTACATTGTGTACAATAAGAGGAGGTATTTCATATGTGAAGCCATAACTATAGTCATGTGCAAATTGAAATTTGTAGAACATTTGCCATTTTGTTGTCAAGGATGCAGTATGGAGGCAGACTAGCTTTGAGACTTATGAGGAGAATATACAAAACATTGTGTCTCATTTTTATAGCAAAAACAAACTTAACATGACAACAATATAGAACAAAACTTATCAGAATTGAAGAATAAGAACCTTGCCTTATAATCACAAAGTATTGCATTAAAAAATTCATACTACTAAAAAAATAAATCGGCATAAGGAAAGATAACTTTAAATATCCCAGAACTGCTATGTTGTTTCTGAAAACTAAGACGGAGCAAAACAAGTCAATGGCCATCTTGGAGCAACTCTCACTGGAAGTCCTTGCTTAATTTTTTGTTTATAGTGTACTGTCATAAGTTTTAGAGCGCATTGGCTTGTTTTTTCACACCTTGCATGTTTTGAGCATGCCAGTTTATTTGCACACATGTGTATGTTCTGCAGGCCCTATGAGTGCGCTACTTTGACATGTGTGTGTCGGTTTTTAGGCACACTTTAGTTGTGTGTGCATATGCTATTTTATTAGCACCCCTTCACTGTCTGCATTGTTGACAGTTTCTGCTTTATATGCTCATCATTCTACACAAGCCTGTTCTTCAGATTTTGCTCCATGATTTAAAGATTTTGTACGCTTTACTATATCTGAAATAATGGCGGCTATGCCTCCTCTAGGTAATCGTAAGAGTTGGTTTCTGTTAATCCTTTATTTAACGTATCTGATTTAAATACACCTAAATCTGTTAAGATGCATGTTTCAGACCCTGGTTCATCTGATTTGTCCTCAGAGGATGAGTTATTTTCAGGTGATCAGGTTGGTCTCTGATCAAGATACTTTTTCTGTTTAGAGCTGAACAAGGATCCTAAGGTTCTTGAGGAAGGGTCTATTAAGCAATTAGGTTTAGTTTTTTTAACCTACTGCTTAGTAACCAGTGTTTTTTTCTGGTTCCTGGTGCTATCTCTGAAATATTCTCTATAGAGTAATCCAAACCTGGTATCTCGTTTATTCCAGTCTTAATATTTTTAAAAGTGTTTCCTTTATCTGCTTCTGATATAGAGGTTTGGGAAACTATCCCCAGGGTAAATAAGGATATTTCTACTTTGGCTATCATTCTACTATTCCTCTTGAGGATAGTACTTCTTTTACTTTACTCTGGATAGGATGTTTGAGTCTTTTCATTGGACGTTTTTTAAGCAAAAAAGTTTCCTGTTTAGGCCAGCAATTAATATTGCTTGTGTGGCTACAGCCTCTTCTCTTTGGTGTGATAGCTTATCTGAGCAGTATTAAGATGAATCTGATGGTGAACAGTTTTAGATTCTATTAAGACTCTTCAAGTCAGCTAATACTTTCACCTGTTACGCTATTATTAACATTATTATGTTTCATGGAAAAAATATGGCATTAGCAGTCCTGATCAGGAGGTAGCGGCAGTTCATTGTGGCCCAGGGTAAGAAAACTTGCCTAGCAATCAGGAGGTTGGGGGTTTAGATCCTGCTAAGGTTGCTGATGTCTTATTATACATGGCAATATATAATACATAAGCTTTTGTCCCTTCCTTTTCAGGTAAAAATGTTGTTTGGGCCTGGTTGGGATGCTATTATTTCTTCTGTGACAGGACAGGTATTCTTAAAATAAGATCAACGCTTATGTCTGTTTTTTTCCTTTTGTTAATCTAGGAACCATAAGTCCCCCTCTTATTTTTTCAGAAACAGGGGCTTTTTAGATTTTCCTGGAAGCATTATTGTTATTGAAGCCAATCTAAACAGTCTAAGAAACCAGTCTCCTAGAACTTCTGTTGGGGGCATATTTTTGCCCTTTTTTTCTCAAAGGGGTTTGGTTTTAATCTGTTCTAGATCCATGAGTTATTTTTTGTGTTCTCAAGTATCATGTAAAGGCAAGAGCAAGTCTTCTTTCAGTTAGTCTCAGATCTGGAATCTATGGGAATAATAGTCCCAGTTTCAATGCTGGACCAAGGCCAGGGGTTTTATTTCAACCTTTTTATTGTTCCTAAGAAATAGTGGACTTTAAGGCCAGTTCTAGATTTTAAAACTTTAAGCAATAGATTTGATGGAAGCTTCTCTTAATATCCCCATCCACAGGGATCATTATAAGTTTCTAAGATTTGTATTCCTGGACAAACATTTTCAATTTGTTGTTCTTCTGTTTTGGCTGGCTGTTGCTTCCAGATTTTTTTTTTTGTCTGTAATAAGAGCCCAGGGTATTATGTTTTTTTCTTTTCCCAGACTCCATTTAACAGTATCTCATACCAACAGACTCTTGTTTCTTCAAGACCATGGTTAGAGAATCTTTTTTCCAAAGAGTTCTCATACCAGGATTAGCATAACTTCTTTTCAGCTTCTTCTAATTTCCAGTTCTTTTTTCTCTATGCAGTTTTTTGCATGGGGGTATTAGGTCTGATGATAGCAGTATCACATGCTATTCCATTTGCTTGGTTTCACATGAGGCCTTTTTAGCTTCTTCAGTGAAGCAAGGATCATACTCTGTTTTCTCAAAAAAAATCTGAATATCAAAGCAAGACCATTCCATTTTTTTAATGTATTTATTATAGTACATCAGTGCTTTGTTCTAGGGGCATTCTTGTTTGTCCTAATTGTACAGTGATCTTAAAAAATGCAAGTCTTTCACGTTGGGATGCAGTTTTGGGGTCTCTGAGAGTGCAAGGAGTTTGGTCTCCTCTGGAGGTGAGGGTACCTATAAATGTTCTGAAACTCCATGTAATCTTCAGGGCTCTTTAGAGCTACCCTCTGTTGCAGAGAGAGACTTACCTGCATTTTCTAGTAGACAATGTCACAGTGGTAGATTTTAATTATATATTTTTCTGGCAGCAGTTTAATTGTACACCTCTTTTCCTGATCCTTTGTTTAATTGCTTTTGTCCTTTCTTACCTCTCCTTCTCCTTGATTGGCTATACATCAGACTGGCTTACCAGTGAGGTGGGGTTTTTTAAAGGGCTCTTGGAATTTTGGGAATATTTGCCACCTCCTAGTAGCCAGGAGTGGAATCCCCAAGAGTAATGGCTCGTGGACTCTGATCACCATAAAATAAATTAATTTATCAGGCAAGCATAAAATATATTTTTGTTGTTCTCATATATAATAAGCTAAAGAATCGCTTACAATAAATTACTTAGGGATTAGGGTTAAAGCATTAAAGCTAGCAGAACCAATGCCATAAAACCTGATAATATGGGGCAGGACAACCAACTAAAAAGTATAAAAAGTATCAGGCGCTTCACAATCATATTCTTTTGTGTTGCAATTTTTTTTTTTGTTAAAATGTTTTCATCTTCAATAGGATCAGCAGTTCTATGGGGGTGCACCACTTTTGATCTGCAAAGGGCTCCATATGTTGTGTGCTTTGTCTATCAACTTTTCCACCACTTTTGTTAGCCCCCAAATATTAAGTTCTAGAATTGCCACTGAATAGGATAGTTTCTTTTTGAAAGTAGTACAGTAATTGATTTATTACTCCATAGAGGGCGGTAGGGTAAGATGGACCGTTATGGTTGTGATTAAAGATATATTGAGGTCTTTGAGGCAAATCAAAATTGGTGCAATTTTCAGAGCAAAACAATATGCTATATGTTTACCAAATTAATCATATTTACATCAGTATGATTAAATCAGTAGGATGGTACTTCAGTAGTTGTTGTCCTTTGCGGTGTGCAATAATATATAAATGGGTTCTCTATTTACAAAATGGGATTATGGCTACAATGAATTAACAGAGCAAACATTAAATATTAAAACGTTATATATTTTTTTCTTTTAGGGAATTGATGAATCAAGCAAAGATAAGTAAGTACAGTATCAGGAATGACAAAATATTGTCTGTTTTTTATATCTCTTTTCTGCATACGTTTATTTCATTTTATTTTTTATTTTTTTCTTGTTCGCTTTTTTGTCTTGTTTGTAGCTATGTTAAAAAGGACATTAAACATCTGTTACTTTTGTGAAAAAAATGTACTTTGTACCATACTCCCTAGTGAGGGTAAAAAGCAAATTATGTATCCTGCAAATGCTGCAAATTAAATAGCTGGTTTAGGGAATTTTCAGAATTCTGAAAACCTAGGATACTTATTTTTCTTTTTGACCTGTCTAGGGAGCATGGGACAAAGCATAATTTTTGCCTGCAATGAAATAAATAGCCTCCACCATTTTTTTCAAAAGGCAACAAAATGTAGGAAGATTTAAAATAGAGATGTTCTTCCTGTAGCTTCTACATAAATGTCAGTTGGGCAAACACACAATAGGAAATATTTGAAAAAAAAGTAATTATTATAGGTACTGTAAAAAAAAAGTAATTAAGTAATTAAAAGTAAAAGTAAGTATTAAAAATTATTATAGATACTGTAAAAAAAATAATCTATGGATTATTTAGACATTTTTACAGTATCTATAATAATTTTTAATAATTTTTTAATATTTCTATATTTCTAGAACGCACTTTAAGATTACTAACTCTTCATGTGCACTAACCCCAACACCACGTTAGATCTAAAGTGCGAAACCTGAAGTGCATTACACATTTTACATTCCTGTTTTCCACATAGAATTATTTTTAATTTGTAGTATTAAATATATATTTCTATATATATATGATAATGTAAATTAGATATCTATACCTATATATACACATATATATATATATATATATATATATATATATTTACAATAAAAATATTTTCCTGTATGTTAAGAACATTGGAATGTTAAACATGTACAGTAAATATAAAGTAAAATATATAAATGCATATATATATACATAAATATGCATACTTACACATATTTGGACATGTATATGAATGCATATATACAATATAGCTATTTGCACCTTGTCATATACCATAAACCTTTTAACCCCTTATAACTGTTTAATAATAATATTTATGCAACTATTTTTATCAGATAGTGTTAATATGAGTGTAGCTGTAATTTTTAATGTATGTTGTGCTTAGTGCAACTTTTTTTAACGAACTACCCTTTACACAATATTTTCTTTCGACTTGTAATACGAGTGCAAAAAGCAGATATTGCTCGCCCGTAACAGTTAGTGTGCCACTTGTAATCTCGCCCAAAGTGTGTCTAAAAAAATGTCATCTTTAGCCTTTGTTTTACCATTAAGACCAGTACCTCTAAAGCTACAACAGATGCTGATCGGAGAGTGTGTACTGATTATTAAAGGGACAGTATACCCTAATGGTCAATTTTACCAGATGGAGTTTATGAAATTGTTTACAAATAGCTCATTTACCTTTATATCGGCATCTGAAATAGCTGATTTAGCCTGTGGTGTCCCTACTTATACTGAAAGTTGCTATACTTAAGTAAAGGCTATAGAAAAGCTGTGTAAAGATGCAATCCCACTGGGAGTGTAAAAAATTACACTCCCAGTGGGAGGTAGCAGAGATAAGTAATAAAATGTTAATTTTTAATTATTCTCTCTGAGGGCATGATATTCAAAACCTTTCCGCTCAGGTGAGATATTCTAAAATGATTCTCTATCACTGTGAAATCCCTAGTGAAATTTTCAAAAAGGCAGATTTTTCTATACTTCTTCAAGGGGTGTTCTCTGCATTTCTGTATGTGAAGGAGAGACAAGCCAAGTGCAATATAGCATTGCATGACATGATAATTCTGCTGCATTTACACTTTGTGCTTTTGTATTTTATATCACTTTACACTTTTTATTAAATTTAAACTTTGCAATTTCTATTTTGTATTATATTTTGTATACAGCAGTGTATTTAGGATTCTGTTTATGATTTCACAGTTTCTGTTTAACTTTAGCTAATTATTTTCACACTTTGTATATTTGTGTTTCTTTTACAAATTGCATTGCACTTTGCATTACATCTATTTAAATTGAAACTGAAAAACTGTCAGTTTCCCGGAGAGCTTTATTACTTTCTATGGTCCAGATAGTCAAACATTTTCTAGTTTGGAGAGCGAATATAGTGCTGATTTCACAGGGGCTGAACTCACTAAATTTTCTAAGAAATATGAGAGATGCCTTCCATAGAAAGTAATGAACCTCTCTGGGATACAAAATTTCACATAGGAGAGGGAAGTAACTGGAGAACACCTGGGGCTGATATAAAGGCTCAGGTTTGCATTAATTACAAATTAAACTGAAATGTTTTCACTACAATTAACTTGATTTTGTCTATATTTTAGTATATATCACTTTTCTGTTAGTTAAAATAAGTGTATTGTGAATTGTAAGCAAACTTTGCCTGCATACAGCTGGCAAGATAAATCAGTGAAACCACAGCTTGTGTAAACTGCAAAATTTCACAAGACTGGTGAGAGAGCTTCAGATATACCCTGGGAACTCCCCTGTTCAGCTCGGGAAACTGCCCTGCCCCTCCAACCTTCTGAAACTGTCAGTTTTGGTTTGCAAACACAAGGTGCAATGTAATTTGTAAAAGCTACACAGAAATATACAAAGTATGATCCTAATTTGTTAAAGTAACACAGAAACTTTCAAAACATAATCAGAATTTGTAAAATCATTGCTAGAACTAAATGTATGTAAAATATAAATGAGAACGTGGAAAGCTTAAATGCAATAATACTGAAAGGACCCAATGTAAAATGATATAAAATAAAAAGCAGAATGTGTAAGTGTAACAAAACTCTCATATCATGCAGTGCTATATTGCACTGGGCTTGTCTCTCCTTCACATATACAAATGAGAGAGGTCTTGCAGTACTGGAGAGTTCCACCCTTTTTCTTTTGAATATTCAGTGAGTTCAGCCCCTGTGAAATCTGAGCTGCAATTTATCTCCAAGCTGGAGAATCCTTTGAATATCAGGGCCTAAGTATTGGGCTTTGGTATACAGTCAGAGATAAGATAAAGTAACGTGTGTGCACAGAAAGGGATAAAAAAGGAAATTTGATTTCCCTGCAGGCTCAACCAATTTTAATGGGTTATGGTTTCAAAGAACAAAACCAACTATTTAATATACAAAAATAAATGTATAGAAGCAATTTCTCTTACATATTATACTCTACAGCAGGTATAACAAGTCATTGAGAACACATTAAGGGAAAACAATTTAACAGTACACTGTCCATTTAAGTACAGGCTTGTGCCTTAGCTTGATTGACAAGCATGTTTGTGCACAGTATGTATGCACATATCAGCTGTGTTGCTGATCTCCGAGTTACAAAACAAAGCTAAAGCAGCCTTTTTTTGTATTGCACTTTGTATTTCAAACTATGATACAATAGTATTGCCTTGTTAATCTCTTCTATACGGTTTTGTTTTGTAGCAGGAATGCCCAGGAACCGCTGAATCCCGAAGATGAGGTTGATGAGTTCCTGGCAAGAGCAATCGATGCTCGGAGTATTGATCAGTTACGAAAAGATCATGTCAAAAAATTCCTCCTCACCTTCCAGACCCCAGACCTTGAGAAAAAGGTAACAAGGAATTGTTCTTTATTCATCATTATGGAGAGTGAGAACAAGATTCCCTTATTTTAACGCGTGTAAAGGGATACTAAACCCAAATTGTTTCTTTTATGATTCTGATAGAACATGCAATTTTAAGTAACTTTCTAATTTACTCCTATTATCAGTTTTTCTTTGTTCTTTTAGCATCTTTATTTGAAAAGCAGGAATGAAAGCTTAGGAGGCAGCCCATTTTTGGTTCAGCACCCTGGGAAGTGCTTGCTGATTGGTGGTTGCACTTAGCCACCAATAAGCAAGCGCTACACAGGTGCTGAACCTAAAATGGGCCGACTATATAATAAAGATACCAAGAGAACATAGAAAAATTGATAATAGGAGTAAATTAGAAAGTTACTTAAAATTGCATGTTCTATCCGAATCATAAAACAAAAAATGTGGGTTTAGTATCCCTTTAAACATCCAGTTAGATGTTGCTATTATTATCCAGCTTTTATGTATGTGGACTCTATTGTTGTCTTTATACAAGTTAGACTTTGAGTGAAATATAATATAAGAATTTGTGACTTCCCTTTTTTTTAAAAAAAAAAAGAAAAGCTTTTTACTTTATCAACTGTAACTTTTTTTATTTACTTTTTTTATTTCAAAAGTCTTTATTATTACAAATTAGTTAAGTTGTTTACAAAAAAAAATCAAAATAAGTCAAAATTTTACATATTTATATATCATATCTTCTTTGTATGGGTAAGCATTTTTACAATGTGGCATTATTATTCCTTTTAGTCAAAATCATGTTATTTCCTCAAAGTGTTTCTAGTTAAGTGATTGTATATTTTATACACAAACAATAAAAATAATAAATAATAATAAAAATAAATATAATGAAAAAGGGAGAAAGAGAAAGGGAGAGAAAAAAAGGGGGAAGGGGTGTGCCCCCCCCCATCTCACACCTCTGCCCTGTCCTCTTTGATCTAATAGATTTACAATTTGTTCAATTTTAATGGTTACTGTGCACAAAATCATCCCAATGAAAACGTATTATTTGAAAGACCTGTTCTCTTTTAGATTTTAAAAAAGAATACTCTTCGAGTGTTAATAAATCAGATATTCTGGAAAATATTGTTTCTTTATCTGGAGCATATGTTTTCTTCCAGTTTCTGGCAAAGATAGATTTAATACCATTTAATACAAGCATTATAAGTTTGGTCCTGGTTTTATCAATACCCTTAATAGGTTCCTTTCTTCCAGTGATCTGTTGAATACAACTTGAGATTACGCTCCACAAATATTTAAAGATAGGACAATCCCACCATTTATATCTCATAATCCCTATCATGTCACATCTTCTCCAGCATTAATTAGATGCCTCTGGGTTCATACTATGTAATCTGGCCGGTGTAAAATACCATCTGGTGAGGATTTTATAATTTAGCTCTTGAATATTAGAAGAGGCAGATGAACTTGCTGTGTTGGACAGTAGGTGGAGCTAGTGAGACTCCTGTAAATGTTCTCCCGTCTCATTTTCCCATTTATGTGTGGTTTTTAAGGTCTTCTGGTGTGTTTAATAAATTGTAACTGAATGAAATATTGCCTTTAAAAGGGACTTCTGAATTACATATTTTTCAAAGGGGGTTAATTGTCTGATTAAATTTACCTTTTGCTGATGGTGGATTATAAAGTTCAAGGAGACCTAACTGGAGCTATTTTCCTTGATTTTGCAAAGGCTTTTGACACAGTGGACCATGACATACTACTTCTCAATCTAAAAAACTCTGGTATTGCTGATCGCCCGTTAACCTGGTTTAAATCATATGTATCGGATCAATCACAATATGTCTCTGTCTCTAACAGTGACTCCCTCCCTCTCCCAGTCACTAGTGGTGTTCCCCAAGGTTCCATTCTCGGCCCCCTACTATTCACAGTATTTATGAATGATTTGCCTTATGTCTGCAAATCCTCAACTGTACACATGTACACAGACGACACGGTAATCTATGCAAACAAATCTGATCTGCCGCAGCTTGAAGCAGTGCTCCAAGACCAGTTCACAGAGGTAGAAAAATGGATCTCGAAAAACAAACTCTTCCTAAACGCTGACAAAACGGTCACAATGATCTTTGGAACAGGACCGAAAATACAAAAATTACAAAATTCCCATCTTCGCATCAAAACAAAATCCAATTGCACGCTGACCGCAGTCCACTCTTTTAAATACTTAGGTATGTTGTTAGACCCCAATCTATCTTTTGGACTCCACATAAAAAAACTTGCCTCTAAACTTTATCCAAAACTAGGTGCCCTGTACAGAAACAAATCTTGCCTCAGCCCTACAGTAAAGGAAAAGATTGTACAGCAAATGCTGATGCCTATCTTGGATTATGGGGACATAGTATATGCACCTGCTCCGCAAACTCACCTTAATAAACTAAATACGTTATATAACTCGTTCTGCCGCTTTGTGCTACAATGTAACTACAGGACCCACCATTGTGACATGCTAAAAGAACTAAACTGGCTGTCGCTGGATTCCAGACGCACCCTCCATCTTTCCTGGCTTGTCTTTAAGAGCCTTTCTGGGAAGCTCCCACCCTACCTGAACAGAATGCTCTCCCCTGCTATTCCCACCTCCTATAACCTCCGATCCAATAACAGCACATTATTTAGCTTGCTTCAATACAAAAAGAAAGCAGCTCGATCCTCCTTTTCCTACAGAGCGCCACAATTATGGAATGACCTCCCGCACACTTTAAAAACTTCCCCAAGCCTAAAATCCTTTAAGAGATCCCTCTATACATATCTCAAAACAGAATGCTCCTGTCATGGTTGATTAAATATTTCGTACCTGCTCTATGTTAAATGTTTGCATATATTGTGTATTATTATTGTTTTTGTATTTTATTTTACCCTATTGTATCAATGCAAAGTTTTGTGATCCCAGGACATACTTGAAAACGAGAGAAATCTCAATGTATCCTTCCTGGTAAAATATTTTATTTATAAATAAATTGTGAATATTTTAACCATTTTGAATGTCTCCTTTGCGAGGTCTTTAAGATCCTGTTGAGATTTAAGCCTTACCGCCATCCATAAAATTAAATAAAGGAATTGTATCCCTTTGTTTTTGGTGGCTATAACAGCCAGGGATATGACCCCTTGAAATTCAGCTTTGGTCGAAATCGGAAATAATGGAGTGGGACTAGTTGATATGTTTGAATGCGAAGTAACGATCAGGTCCCACTATTTAAATATATGGTAAATCATAGGGATGTTTTTCATATTTAAAGGCCTACCTGCTGCTGGGATCCATATAAGTTTGTTGATTGCTATCTGATCCAGTAAATTGGTTTCTAAAGATACCCATGCTTTATTATTATAATTAATATGCCAGTCTATTATTTTGTGTAGTATCACTGCTTTATAATAATTCTTAAAATTGGGGTCTCCTAAACCTCCTTTTTTTAGGGGGAAATAAAGGATTGATGCCCTGATTCTATGCTTAGCATGGTTCCAGATAAAAGAATTAATAGTTTTCAGAATTAAGCTGTTTATCATCTACTGATAAATGAACCCCTAGGTATTTTAAAGAGGCTTCCTTCCAAGTGTATGGGCTATTTAATATACACTCCCTCTGTTCCTGCAGAGAGAGGGAAACACTAAGAGCTTCAGATTTACTATTATTAATGTGGAAATTTGAATATTTCCCAAATTCTTGGAAAACATTTTCTATATTATTATAGTGTTAACAAGACGTCATCCGCGTATAATGAAATCTAATCCAAACATCGAAGGAATAGTAATAGGGAAACAAGAATATAAGAACGTATTCTTCCAGCTAAGATCTCCATTAAAGGGACATTCAACACCCGCTATAACATAATTTCATGTTGTGTAAACAGAATCCAAAATCCGCCTGCACCACATCCCTGCCTTGTTTCTATATATAACGTCCAAGTAATCCTCATCGTTATAGCTTACCGTACTAACAAAATATGGCCACCTAACTCCTCCCATTGATGCTTCTTCCCCATCACACATCCCCTTCAGTCACGTTCATGTTATTTTCAGATGACGCTCTTCCTACGTCATCGCGCATGCGCATTTATTACAAACCGAGCGCGATCGCAATTACAAGAGCTGTAGGAGTCTTCTATTGCACACTCCTAGATATCAGTGCTAATACGCATGCGCTAAGGTCCGTGAACACGCTTTAATTTTCAGTCCGAGGAATGGATCATGATTGGCTGATCCTTTCAAAAAGAAGGTCCCTACGTAACGGTGGGGGGAGTTAGGCAGCCATATTTTGCTGGTACGGTAAGCTATAACAATGAGGATTACTTGGACGTTATATATAGAAACAAAACAGGGATGTGGTGCAGGCGAATTTTGGATTCAGTTTACACAACATGAAATTATGTTCTAGCGGGTGTTGAATGTCCCTTTTAAAAGAACGAAAAGCAATGGGGACAAAGAGCAACCCTGCCTCGTTCCATTGGAGATGTTGAATTCATCTGAAGTCACCCCTTTAACTTTCACCCTAGCAGATGGATATTTGTAAAGATGAGATATATGCTGAATAATGCTGTCTCCAAAACCGAATTTTTTAAGAAAGACCAATCAAGTCAGTCAATTGCCTTCTCGGCATCTATTGAGGGCGTCACTAAGGGGATCTTATATGTTTTGGCATATTTTATTATGTGTAGGACCTTAATGGTGTTATCTTCATGATTTGGTACAAATCCTACCTGATCATTGTTAATAATCCCCGGTAGTACTTTATTTATTCTTTTAGAGATAAGTTTGGCATATATCTTTATATCATTATTTAAGAGTGAAATAGGCCTGAAATGTGCTGGATTGTTAGGCTCTTTACCTGGTTTTGGTAAAACTATTATCCTAGCTTCTAACATTTAAAAAAAAAGATAAATCTGTGTTAAGAGCATTAAATACAGTAAGGAGTTTGGGAGCTAGAATATATAAATAGGTCTTATAATACATTGAACTGAATCCATCTGGGCCTGGGATTTTGCCTGGAAATAGATTTTTGATAATCCGTGTGATCTCTTGTAGGGTGTGGGAACAGCAGTGTCCATAATATATGTATTTTTTTTCTTTTAAATGTATCTGTAAATTATCTTGTAAATTAAGATTATATAATTGTTGGTAATATTTCTTGAATTCATTAGTAATATTTTGGCTCCCTACTATGTGGTTACCTTGATTATCTATTCATTTTTAAATATATATTTGTAATGTTCTCTTTTTTTTAACCCCTTAATGGCCACAGCACTTTTCCATTTTCTGTCCGTTTGGGACCAAAGCTGTTTTTACATTTTTGCGGTGTTATTGTTTAGCTGTAATTTTCCTCTTGCTCATTTACTGTACCCACACATATTATATATCATTTTTCTTGCCTTCAAATGGACTTTCTAAAGATACCATTATTTTCATAATATCTTATAATTTACAATAAAAAAATGATAAAATATGAGGAAAAATGGAAAAAAAACACTTTTTCTAACTTTGACCCCCAAAATCTGTTACACATTTACAACCACCAAAAAACACCCATGCTAGATAGTTTCTATATTTTGTTCTTAATTTAGAAATACCCAATGTTAACATGTTCTTCGCTTTTTTTGCAAGTTATAGGGCAATAAATACAAGTAGCACTTTGCTATTTCCAAACCACTTTTTTTTTTCAAAATTAGCGCTAGTTACATTGGGACACTGATATCTTTCAGGAATCCCTGAATATCCCTTGACATGTATGTATATATATATATATATATATATATATATATATATTTCTCTTGTTAAGTGTATTCAGTCCACGGGTCATCCATTACTTATGGGGGTATATTCCCTTCCCAACAGGAAGTTGCAAGAGGATCACCCAAGCAGAGCTGCTATATAGCTCCTCCCCTCACATGTCATATCCAGTCATTCTCTTGCAACCCTCAACAGATGGAGGTCGTGAGAGGAGTGTGGAGTTTTTTACACTTAATTATTTCTTCAATCAAAAGTTTGTTATTTTAAAATGGCACCGGTGTGTGCTGTTTTTCTCTCAGGCAGTATTTAGAAGAAGAATCTGCCTGCGTTTTCTATGATCTTAGCAGAAGTAACTAAGATCCACTGGCTGTTCTCGCACATTCTGAGGAGTGGGGTAACTTCAGAAAAGGGAATAGCATGCGGGGTCCCCTGCAAACGAGGTATGTGCAGTAAAATATTTTTCTAAGGAATGGAATTGACTTGGAAAATACTGCTGATACCGATGTAATGTAAGTACAGCCTTAAATGCAGTAGTAGCGACTGGTATCAGGCTGATGAATGTATGTGCAGTAAAGTAATTTTCTAAGGAATAGAATTTAACTAAGAAAATGCTGTTAATACTGAAGTAATGTATGAGCCTTAACTGCAGTAGAAGCGACTGGTAGCAGGCTTATTAATAACACTACATAACCTTTAAAATGGATGTTAAAACGTTTACTGGCATGTTAATCGTTTTTGTGAGGTACTTTGGTGATAAAAGTTATTGGGGCATGATTTTTCTTCTGTTATGTGTGATCAGTCCACGGGTCATCATTACTTCTGGGATATAACTCCTCCCCAACAGGAAATGCAAGAGGATTCACCCAGCAGAGCTGCATATAGCTCCTCCCCTCTACGTCACTCCCAGTCATTCTCTTGCACCCAACGACTAGATAGGATGTGTGAGAGGACTATGGTGATTATACTTAGTTTTTATAACTTCAATCAAAAGTTTGTTATTTTACAATAGCACCGGAGCGTGTTATTGCCTCTCTGGCAGAGTTTGAAGAAGAATCTACCAGAGTTTTTTTACTATGATTTTAACCGGAGTAGTTAAGATCATATTGCTGTTTCTCGGCCATCTGAGGGAGGTAAAAGCTTCAGATCAGGGGACAGCGGGCAGATGAATCTGCATTGAGGTATGTAGCAGTTTTTATTTTCTGAATGGAATTGATGAGAAAATCCTGCCATACCGTTATAATGACATGTATGTATACTCTACACTTCAGTATTCTGGGGATGGTACTTCACTGGAATTACTCTGTAAAAAGTACATTAAACCTTTTAATAGGTATTTATTATGTTAAACGTTTTTGCTGGAATGTAGAATCGTTTGCATTTTCTGAGGTACTGAGTGAATAAATGTTTGGGCATTATTTTTCCACTTGGCAGTTGCTTGTTTTAATTGTGACAGTTTCGTTTCTCTCTCACTGCTGTGTGTGAGGGGGAGGGGCCGTTTTTGGCGCTCTTTGCTACGCATCAAAAATTTCCAGTCAGTTACTCTTGTATTTCCTGCATGATCCGGTTCATCTCTAACAGAACTCAGGGGTCCTCAAACTTCTTTGAAGGGAGGTAGATTCTCTCAGCAGAGCTGTGAGACTTATATATTGATTGTGATTAAAAACGTTGCTTTCTTATTTTTACGTTTCAATTTAATTATTGTTACTTTACTAATGGGAACAAACCTTTGCTAAAAGTTGTGTTGTTTTCAAGGATTGATGCTATAACAGTTTTTCAGTTCATTATTTCAACTGTCATTTAATCGTTTAGTGCTTCTTTGAGGCACAGTACGTTTTTATTAAATAAGATTGTAACCAAGTTGCAAGTTTATTTGCTAGTGTGTTAAACATGTCTGATTCAGAGGAAGATACCTGTGTCATTTGTTCCAATGCCAAGGTGGAGCCCAATAGAAATTTATGTACTAACTGTATTGATGCTACTTTAAATAAAAGCCAATCTGTACAAATTGAACAAATTTCACCTAACAGCGAGGGGAGAGTTATGCCGACTAACTCGCCTCACGTGCCAGTACCTGCATCTCCCGCCCGGGAGGTACGTGATATTGTGACGCCTAGTACATCTGGGCGGCCATTACAGATAACATTACAAGATATGGCTACTGTTATGACTGAAGTTTTGGCTAAATTACCAGAACTAAGGGGCAAGCGTGATCACTCTGGAGTGAGAACAGAGTGCGCTGATAATACTAGAGCCATGTCTGATACTGCGTCACAGCTTGCAGAGCATGAGGACGGAGAGCTTCATTCTGTGGGTGACGGTTCTGATCCAAACAGATTGGATTCAGATATTTCAAATTTTAAATTTAAATTAGAGAACCTCCGTGTATTACTAGGGGAGGTTTTAGCGGCTCTTAATGATTGTAACACTGTTGCAATACCAGAGAAATTGTGTAGGTTGGATAAATACTTTGCGGTACCGGCGAGTACTGACGTTTTTCCTATACCTAAGAGACTAACTGAAATTGTTACTAAGGAGTGGGATAGACCCGGTGTGCCGTTCTCACCCCCTCCAATATTTAGAAAAATGTTTCCAATAGACGCCACCACACGGGACTTATGGCAAACGGTCCCTAAGGTGGAGGGAGCAGTTTCTACTTTAGCTAAGCGTACCACTATCCCGGTGGAGGATAGCTGTGCTTTTTCAGATCCAATGGATAAAAAATTAGAGGGTTACCTTAAGAAAACGTTTGTTCAACAAGGTTTTATATTGCAACCCCTTGCATGCATCGCGCCGATTACGGCTGCGGCAGCATTTTGGATGGAGTCTCTGGAAGAGAACCTTAGTTCAGCTACGCTGGACGACATTACGGACAGGCTTAGAGTCCTTAAACTAGCTAATTCATTCATTTCGGAGGCCGTAGTACATTTAACCAAACTTACGGCTAAGAACTCAGGATTCGCCATTCAGGCACGTAGGGCGCTGTGGCTAAAATCCTGGTCAGCTGATGTAACTTCTAAGTCCAAATTACTTAATATACCTTTCAAAGGGCAAACTTTATTTGGGCCCGGTTTGAAAGAAATTATCGCTGACATTACAGGAGGTAAGGGCCACGCCCTGCCTCAAGACAAAGCCAAAGCTAAGGCTAGACAGTCTAATTTTCGTCCCTTTCGGAATTTCAAAGCAGGAGCAGCACCAACTTCCACTGCACCAAAACAGGAAGGAGCCGTTGCTCGTTACAGACAAGGCTGGAAACCTAACCAGTCCTGGAACAAGGGCAAGCAGGCCAGGAAACCTGCTGCTGCCCCTAAGACAGCATGAATCGAGGGCCCCCGATCCGGGACCGGATCTAGTGGGGGGCAGACTCTCTCTCTTCGCCCAGGCTTGGGCAAGAGATGTTCAGGATCCCTGGGCGCTAGAGATCATATCTCAGGGATACCTTCTAGACTTCAAATTCTCTCCCCCAAGAGGGAGATTTCATCTGTCAAGGTTGTCAACAAACCAGATAAAGAAAGAAGCGTTTCTACGCTGTGTACAAGATCTGTTATTAATGGGAGTGATCCATCCGGTTCCGCGGTCGGAACAGGGACAAGGGTTTTACTCAAACCTGTTTGTGGTTCCCAAAAAAGAGGGAACTTTCAGGCCAATCTTGGATTTAAAGATCCTAAACAAATTCCTAAGAGTTCCATCGTTCAAAATGGAAACTATTCGGACAATCTTACCCATGATCCAAAAGGGTCAGTACATGACCACAGTGGATTTAAAGGATGCTTACCTTCACATACCGATTCACAAAGATCATTACCGGTATCTAAGGTTTGCCTTCTTAGACAGGCATTACCAGTTTGTAGCTCTTCCATTCGGATTGGCTACGGCTCCAAGAATCTTCACAAAGGTTCTGGGTGCCCTTCTGGCGGTACTAAGACCGCGAGGAATTTCGGTAGCTCCGTACCTAGACGACATTCTGATACAAGCTTCAAGCTTTCAAACTGCCAAGTCTCATACAGAGTTAGTTCTGGCATTTCTAAGGTCGCATGGATGGAAAGTGAACGAAAAGAAGAGTTCTCTCTTTCCTCTCACAAGAGTTCCATTCTTGGGGACTCTTATAGATTCTGTAGAAATGAAAATTTATCTGACAGAAGACAGATTAACAAAGCTTCTAAATGCATGCCGTGTCCTTCATTCCATTCAACTCCCGTCAGTAGCTCAATGCATGGAGGTGATCGGCTTAATGGTAGCAGCAATGGACATAGTACCCTTTGCACGTCTACATCTCAGACCGCTGCAATTGTGCATGCTGAGTCAGTGGAATGGGGATTACTCAGACTTGTCCCCTACTCTGAATCTGGATCAAGAGACCAGAAACTCTCTTCTATGGTGGCTTTCTCGGCCACATCTGTCCAGGGGGATGCCATTCAGCAGGCCGGACTGGACAATTGTAACATCAGACGCCAGCCTACTAGGTTGGGGCGCTGTCTGGAATTCTCTGAAGGCTCAGGGACAATGGAATCAGGAGGAAAGTCTCCTACCAATAAACATTCTGGAATTGAGAGCAGTTCTCAATGCCCTTCTGGCTTGGCCCCAGTTAAAAACTCGGGGGTTCATCAGGTTCCAGTCGGACAACATCACGACTGTAGCTTACATCAACCATCAAGGAGGGACAAGAAGCTCCCTAGCAATGATGGAAGTATCAAAGATAATTCGCTGGGCAGAGTCTCACTCTTGCCACCTGTCAGCAATCCACATCCCGGGAGTGGAGAACTGGGAGGCGGATTTCTTGAGTCGCCAGACTTTTCATCCGGGGGAGTGGGAACTTCATCCGGAGGTCTTTGCCCAAATACTTCGACGTTGGGGCAAACCAGAGATAGATCTCATGGCGTCTCGCCAGAACGCCAAACTTCCTCGCTACGGGTCCAGATCCAGGGACCCGGGAGCGGTTCTGATAGATACTTTGACAGCACCTTGGAACTTCGGGATGGCTTATGTGTTTCCACCCTTCCCGCTGCTTCCTCGATTGATTGCCAAAATCAAACAGGAGAGAGCATCAGTGATTCTAATAGCGCCTGCATGGCCACGCAGGACTTGGTATGCAGATCTAGTGGACATGTCATCCTGTCCGCCTTGGTCTCTACCTCTAAGACAGGACCTTCTGATACAGGGTACATTCAAACATCAAAATCTAACTTCTCTGAAGCTGACTGCTTGGAAATTGAACGCTTGATTTTATCAAAACGTGGTTTTTCTGAGTCGGTTATTGATACCCTGATACAGGCTAGGAAGCCTGTTACCAGAAGGATTTACCATAAGATATGGCGTAAATACCTATACTGGTGCGAATCCAAAGGTTACTCCTGGAGTAAGGTTAGGATTCCTAGGATATTGTCCTTTCTACAAGAAGGTTTAGAAAAGGGTTTATCGGCTAGTTCATTAAAGGGACAGATCTCAGCTCTGTCCATCTTGTTGCACAGGCGTCTGTCAGAAAATCCAGACGTCCAGGCTTTTTGTCAGGCTTTAGCTAGAATCAAGCCTGTGTTTAAAACTGTTGCTCCGCCATGGAGTTTAAACCTTGTTCTTAACGTTCTACAAGGAGTTCCGTTTGAACCCCTTCATTCCATTGATATAAAGTTGTTATCTTGGAAAGTGTTATTTTTAATGGCTATTTCTTCGGCTCGGAGAGTCTCTGAGTTATCAGCTTTACATTGTGATTCTCCTTATTTGATTTTTCATTCAGATAAGGTAGTTCTGCGTACTAAACCTGGGTTCTTACCTAAGGTAGTCACTAACAGGAACATCATCAAGAGATCGTGGTTCCTTCCCTGTGCCCGAATCCTTCTTCAAAGAAGGAACGTCTTCTACACAATCTGGATGTAGTTCGTGCCCTCAAGTTCTACTTGCAGGCAACTAAGGATTTTCGACAAATGTCTTCCCTGTTTGTCGTGTACTCTGGTCAGAGGAGAGGTCATAAGGCTTCGGCTACCTCTCTCTCCTTCTGGCTTCGTAGCATAATTCGTTTAGCCTATGAGACTGCTGGACAGCAGCCTCCTGAAAGAATTACAGCTCATTCTACTAGAGCTGTGGCTTCCACTTGGGCCTTTAAGAATGAGGCCTCTGTTGAACAGATTTGCAAGGCTGCAACTTGGTCTTCGCTTCATACTTTTTCCAAATTTTACAAATTTGACACTTTTGCTTCTTCGGAGGCTATTTTTGGGAGAAAGGTTCTTCAGGCAGTGGTTCCTTCTGTATAATGAGCCTGCCTATCCCTCCCGTCATCCGTGTACTTTTGCTTTGGTATTGGTATCCCAGAAGTAATGATGACCCGTGGACTGATCACACATAACAGAAGAAAACATAATTTATGCTTACCTGATAAATTCCTTTCTTCTGTTGTGTGATCAGTCCACGGCCCGCCCTGTTTTTAAGGCAGGTAAATATTTTTTAAATTATACTCCAGTCACCACTTCACCCTTGGTTTCTCCTTTCTCGTTGATTCTTGGTCGAATGACTGGGAGTGACGTAGAGGGGAGGAGCTATATGCAGCTCTGCTGGGTGAATCCTCTTGCATTTCCTGTTGGGGAGGAGTTATATCCCAGAAGTAATGATGACCCGTGGACTGATCACACAACAGAAGAAAGGAATTTATCAGGTAAGCATAAATTATGTTTTTCCGCATGGCTAACGTGTATTTCTGCATAGAAACAGTTAACTGAGGTCTCCCACTGTTGTAATATGAGTGGGAGGGGCCTATTTTAGCGCTTTTTTGCGCAGTAAAAATTCAGTCACAGTCTTCCTGCTTCTTCCTCCATGATCCTGGACGTCTCTAGAGAACTCAGGGGTCTTCAAAATTCATTTTGAGGGAGGTAATCAGTCACAGCAGACCTGTGACAGTGTGTTTGACTGTGATAAAAACGTTAATTGTTAAATTGATTATCCGTTTTGGGTATTAAAGGGTTAATCATCCATTTGCTGGTGGGTGCAATCCTTTGCTAACCTAATACATTTACTGTGAAAATTTGGTTGCTATAACTGATTTGGTTCATTGTTATTTCAACTGTGACAGTTTTTTTGTGCCATTTAAAGGCGCAGTAGCGTTTCTTATATTGCTTGTAAATTTATTTGAAAGTATTTTCCAAGATTGCTAGTCTCATTGCTAGTCTGTTTAAACATGTCTGACACAGATGAATCTGTTTGTTCACTATGTTTGAAGGCCAATGTGGAGCCCCATAGAAATATGTGTACTAACTGTATTGATGTCACTTTAAATAAAAGTCAGTCTTTATCTGTAAAGAAATTATCACCAGACAACGAGGGGGAAGTTATGCCGACTAACTCTCCTCAAGTGTCAGTACCTTCGCCTCCCGCTCAGGAGGTGCGTGATATTGTGGCGCCAAGTACATCAGAGAGGCCCTTACAAATCACTTTGCAAGACATGGCTACTGTTATGACAGAAGTTTTATCTAAATTGCCAGAACTAAGAGGCAAGCGCGATAGCTCTGGGTTAAGAACAGAGCGCGCTGATAATGTGAGAGCCATGTCCGATACTGCGTCACAATTTGCAGAACATGAAGACGGAGAGCTTCATTCTGTGGGTGACGGTTCTGATCCAGGGAGACTGGATTCAGAGATTTCTAATTTTAAATTTAAGCTTGAGAACCTCCGTGTATTGCTAGGGGAGGTATTAGCGGCTCTGAATGATTGTAATACGGTTGCAATTCCAGAGAAATTATGTAGGCTGGATAGATACTATGCGGTGCCGGTGTGTACTGACGTTTTTCCTATACCTAAAAGGCTTACAGAGATTATTAGCAAGGAGTAGGATAGACCCGGTGTGCCCTTTTCCCCTCCTCCTATATTTAGGAAAATGTTTCCAATAGACGCCACCACACGAGACTTATGGCAGACGGTCCCTAAGGTGGAGGGAGCAGTTTCTACTTTAGCTAAGCGTACCACTATCCCGGTGGAGGATAGTTGTGCTTTTTTCGGATCCAATGGATAAAAAATTAGGTTACCTTAAGAAAATGTTTGTTCAACAAGGTTTTATCTTACAGCCCCTTGCATGCATTGCGCCTGTCACTGCTGCTGCGGCATTCTGGTTTGAGTCTCTGGAAGAGGCCATTCGCACAGCTCCATTGGATGAGATTATGGACAAGCTTAAAGCACTTAAGCTAGCTAACGCATTTGTTTCCGATGCCGTCGTACATTTAACCAAACTAACGGCTAAGAACTCCGGATTCGCCATCCAGGCGCGCAGAGCGCTATGGCTTAAATCCTGGTCAGCTGACGTGACTTCTAAATCTAAATTGCTTAATATTCCTTTCAAAGAGCAGACCTTATTCTGGCCCGGCTTGAAAGAAATTATTGCTGACATTACTGGAGGTAAGGGTCATACTCTTCCTCAGGACAGGGCCAAATCAAAGGCCAAACAGTCTAATTTTCGTGCCTTTCGTAACTTCAAGGCAGGAGCAGCATCAACTTCCTCCGCTCCAAAACAGGAAGGAACTGTTGCTCGTTACAGACAGGGCTGGAAACCTAACCAGTCCTGGAACAAGGGCAAGCAGGCCAGAAAACCTACTTCTGCCCCTAAGACAGCATGAAGAGAGGGCCCCCTATACGGAAACGGATCTAGTGGGGGGCAGACTTTCTCTCTTCGCCCAGGCTTGGGCAAGAGATGTCCAGGATCCCTGGGCGTTGGAGATCATATCCCAGGGATATCTTCTGGACTTCAAAGCTTCTCCTCCACAAGGGAGATTTCATCTTTCAAGGTTATCAGCAAACCAAATAAAGAAAGATGCGTTTCTACGCTGTGTACAAGAAAGACCTCTTACTAATGGGGGTGATCCACCCAGATCCGCGGACGGAACAAGGGCAAGGATTTTACTCAAATCTGTTTGTGGTTCCCAAGAAAGAGGGAACCTTCAGACCAATCTTGGACCTAAAGATCTTAAACAAATTCCTAAGAGTTCCATCATTCAAAATGGAAACTATTCGAACCATCCTACCCATGATCCAAGAGGGTCAGTATATGACCACAGTGGACTTAAAGGATGCCTACCTTCACATACCGATTCACAAAGATCATTATCGGTACCTAAGATTTGCCTTTCTAGACAGGCATTACCAATTTGTAGCTCTTCCCTTCGGGTTAGCTACGGCCCCGAGAATTTTTACAAAGGTTCTGGGCTCACTTCTGGCGGTGCTAAGACCGCGAGGCATAGCGGTGGCTCCGTACCTAGACGACATTCTGATACAAGCGTCAAGTTTTCAAATTGCCAAGTCTCATACAGAGATAGTTCTGGCATTTCTGAGGTCGCATGGGTGGAAGGTGAACGTGGAAAAGAGTTCTGTATTACCACTCACAAGGGTTCCCTTCCTAGGGACTCTTATAGATTCTGTAGAGATGAGAATTTACCTGACGGAGTCCAGGTTATTAAAACTTCTAAATGCTTGCCGTGTCCTTCATTCCATTCCACGCCCGTCAGTAGCTCAGTGCATGGAAGTAATCGGCTTAATGGTAGTGGCAATGGATATAGTGCCATTTGCGCGCCTGCATCTCAGACCGCTGCAATTATGCATGCTAAGTCAGTGGAATGGGGATTACTCAAATTTGTCCCCTCTACTAAATCTGGATCAAGAGACCAGAGATTCTCTTCTCTGGTGGCTTTCTCGGGTCCATCTGTCCTAAGGGATGACCTTTCGCAGGCCAGATTGGACGATTGTAACAACAGATGCCAGCCTGCTAGGTTGGGGCGCAGTCTGGAACTCCCTGAAGGCTCAGGGATTGTGGACTCAGGAGGAAAAACTCCTCCAAATAAATATTCTGGAATTAAGAGCAATATACAATGCTCTTCTAGCTTGGCCTCAGTTAGCAACACTGAGGTTCATCAGATTTCAGTCGGACAACATCACGACTGTGGCTTACATCAACCATCAAGGGGGAACCAGGAGTTCCCTAGCGATGTTAGAAGTCTCAAAGATAATTCGCTGGGCAGAGTCTCACTCTTGCCACCTGTCAGCGATCTACATCCCAGGCGTGGAGAACTGGGAGGCGGACTTTCTAAGTCGCCAGACTTTTCATCCTGGGGAGTGGGAACTTCATCCGGAGGTCTTCGCCCAACTGATTCGTCGTTGGGGCAAACCGGAACTGGATCTCATGGCGTCTCGCCAGAACGCCAAGCTTCCTTGTTACGGATCCAGGTCCAGGGACCCAGGAGCGGCGCTGATAGATGCTCTAGCAGCCCCTTGGGTTTTCAACATGGCTTATGTGTTTCCACCATTTCCGCTGCTTCCTCGACTGATTGCCAAGATCAAACAGGAGAAAGCATCGGTGATTCTGATAGCGCCTGCGTGGCCACGCAGGACCTGGTATGCAGACCTAGTGGACATGTCGTCCTGTCCACCATGGTCTCTGCCTCTGAGGCAGGACCTTCTAATTCAGGGTCCTTTCAACCATCCAAATCTAATTTCTCTGAGACTGACTGCATGGAGATTGAACGCTTGATTCTATCAAAGCGTGGCTTCTCGGAGTCGGTTATTGATACCTTAATACAAGCTCGGAAACCTGTTGCCAGAAAAATTTACCATAAGATATGGCGTAAATACTTGTATTGGTGTGAATCCAAGAGTTACTCATGGAGTAAGGTTAGGATTCCTAGGATATTGTCTTTTCTACAAGAGGGTTTAGAAAAGGTCTTATCCGCTAGTTCGTTAAAGGGACAGATTTCTGCTCTGTCTATTCTTTTACACAAATGTCTGGCAGAGGTTCCAGACGTTCAGGCTTTTTGTCAGGCTTTGGCTAGGATTAAGCCTGTGTTTAAGACTGTTGCTCCGCCGTGGAGCTTAAACTTAGTTCTTAAAGTTCTTCAAGGTGTTCCGTTTGAACCCCTTCATTCCATTGATATTAAGCTGTTATCTTGGAAAGTTCTGTTTTTGATGGCTATTTCCTCGGCTCGAAGAGTCTCTGAGTTATCTGCCTTACATTGTGATTCTCCTTATCTGATTTTCCATTCAGACAAGGTAGTTCTGCGTACTAAACCTGGGTTCTTACCTAAGGTAGTTTCTAACAGGAACATCAATCAAGAGATTGTTGTTCCATCATTATGTCCTAACCCTTCTTCAAAGAAGGAAAGACTTTTGCATAATCTGGACGTAGTCCGTGCCCTGAAGTTCTTTTTACAAGCAACTAAAGATTTTCGTCAAACTTCTTCCCTATTTGTCGTTTACTCTGGGCAGAGGAGAGGTCAAAAAGCTTCGGCTACCTCTCTCTCCTTTTGGCTTCGTAGCATAATACGTTTAGCCTATGAGACTGCTGGACAGCAGCCCCCTGAAAGAATTACAGCTCATTCCACTAGAGCTGTGGCTTCCACCTGGGCCTTTAAGAATGAGGCCTCTGTTGAACAGATTTGCAAGGCTGCGACTTGGTCTTCGCTTCATACCTTTTCAAAATTTTACAAATTTGACACTTTTGCTTCTTCGGAGGCTGTTTTTGGGAGAAAGGTTCTACAGGCAGTGTTTCCCTCCGTTTAAAGTTCCTGCCTAGTCCCTCCCATCATCCGTGTACTTTAGCTTTGGTATTGGTATCCCATAAGTAATGGATGACCCGTGGACTGAATACACTACAAGAGAAATAAATTTATCAGGTAAGCATAAATTATGTTTTTTAGAAGACATCCCAAAGTATTCATCTAGGCCCATTTTCGTATATTTCATGCAATCATTTCACCACCAAATGCGATCAAATAAAAAAAATTGTTCACTTTTTCACAAACTTTAGGTTTCTCACTGAAATTATTTACAAACAGCTTGTGCAATTATAGCACAAATGGTTGTAAATGCTTCTCTGGGATCCCCTTTCTTCAGAAATAGCAGACATATATGGCTTTAGCATTGCTTTTTGGTAATTAGAAGGCCACTAAATGCCGCTGCGGATCACACGTGTATTATGCCCAGCAGTGCAGTGGTTAATTAGGTAGCTTGTAGGGAGCTTGCAGGGTTAATTTTAGCTTTAGTGTAGAGATCAGCCTCCCACCTGACACATCACACCCCCCTGATCCCTCCCAAACAGCTCTCTTCCCCCACCCCACAATTGTCCCCGCCATCTTAAGTACTGGCAGAAAGTCTGCCAGTACTAAAATAAAAGGTATCTTCTTTTTTTTTTAAAGCATATTTACATATGCTGCTGTGTAGGATCCCCCCTTAGCCCCCAACCTCCCTGATCCCCCCCAAACATCTCTCTATCCCTCCCTCTCTACTTTATTGGGAGCCATCTTGGGTACTGGCAGCTGTCTGCCAGTACCCAGTTGAACACAAAAATAGATTTTTTAATTTTTTTTTAAAAAAAATTCTGTAGTGTAGCTTCCCTCCCAAAAGACCAACCCCCACTCCCTCCCAGATCCCTTAGACATTTTATTAACCCATTCCCTCCCCCCTTTCTCCCATTTATTAATATAAAAATGTTCTGTAGTGTAGTGGTTCCCGCCCGCTCCCTCCCCATGCACGCGCGCGCATCTGTGCGCACCCTGGCGACCACGCCCACTCTTGCAGCAGTAACCCATCGATGGCCGCCCACCCACCTCCCACATAGTCTCCCACCCACCAACGATTTTGGCCTTCGATGTCCGGTGCAGAGAGGGCCACAGAGTGGCTCTCTCTGCATCGGATGAGTGAAATTTTTTATTGCAGGATGCAATAATCTACCTGTTTTATTAGCACCGTTAAACACCTTTTTTAGGAGCAATGCTCTACGTTGGGCACGTTTATTCAAGAAGATGTTAAGATTTTCTCTAGCCTCTCTAAGGGAAACATTTTTTTTTTATTATAAGGATCTTTTATGGGCATTTTCTGCTTTTTGCAGAAATTTCATAAGACCTGCGTTTTGTTCTCTCACTCTTTTATTAATTATTGCTTTAGGTTTAATAAAGTCTCCAGGTATTACCTGTTTATGGTCTTCCCACCATATGCTAGGTGAGGTATCTTCACAAAGGTTAATAGTAAAGTATGTCTCCAATCCGTTACAGATATTCTGTCTAATTTGTAAGTCGTTTAAAAGGCTATCATCCAATCGCCATTGGTAAGGTATTATTGGTATATCTGGCCATTTCAGATGCATAGATATCATTGCATGGTCAGACCATGTGATATTCTGGATTTTGGAATCTTGAACTAAGATGTAACTGTTTTGGTCTACCAGAAAAGAATTAATGTGAGAAAAAGATTGTTGGGGTGATGAGTAAAAAGTGATGTCTTTTGTAGAAGGGTATAAAGACTTCCAGACGTCTATTAATGTCATGGTAAAGAGGTTATTTTTCACTGCTTTAATTATGTGTTTGGAAATATTGCTTTTAGCTTTAGAACAATCCAACATAGGCTCTAAAGGGAGATTAAAGTCTCCACCTAATATTAATGTTCCTTTAAATATATCCAGTATTTGATTAGTGATTTTCCTAAAAAAAGACTCATCTCCCTTATTGGGTGCATATACATTCACTAACATGACTGGTCTGTTGTAAAGTAGCCCAACCAAGCAAATTAATCTTCCCTCCAAATCGCTTTCTGTTTGAATCAATTGAAAAGGTGTATCCTTATGTATCAATATGCAGACTCCATTGCGCTTTGATGCATTGGTGCTCTGAAAGATAGTAGGGTAGTGTCTATTTGTGAAGTTGGGGACATGATTAGTAGCAAAGTGCGATTCTTGAACAAAAACAATGTCAGCTTTTTCCTTAGCAAAACTATGTAGAGCAATATTACGTTTTTGTGGGGTATTCAAACCCTTAACAATTTGGGATAACAAATGTATCTTTTTTTTTTTTCCTCCAACATATTAAAACAATAGGTTTACTGATTAGTTTTAATAATTAAGTAACCATAAGTATAATTTAAGTTATAGGAGAACTTGTAGGGGAGGAAGATGTGAAGGGGGATAAGAAAAAGAGGTAGAAAAAAAAAACACACCATAATAAAATTCGAAAAATAGGGGAAGTTCTAGCGTTCCTCCTACGGCAGCTATAACAACAAGGCAGAATATGAAACAAGCAATATACACACTATATGTTCATCTAATAAGTGTTTTGTATAGATAAGGAGAGGTCTCTTATTGTCTTTACCATTCTATCTGCTATTTAAGATGTTTCTAAATGTACTCTTGATATCCCTATTTGCAGTCCCTGGACCTCCAGCCAATGTATATATATACAGCTTATAAAATGCGTTAGCAGATAAGATAAGGTTCTACATGTATTCTTATTGAGTTTAGATTGGATGACATGGTGATATTGGCCCTATCTAAAAGACATTTGATATACAGTTAGGAGGGGACTGATTTTTTCTTCCCCGTCTTTAGACTCCAGTCTCTCCCTGCTCCTAGGCCTCTGCAAAAAAACCAAGATCCATCTTAATGATAGTGAGGCTAAAAAATGTGCTCAGTGTATACTATTCTAATTTAATCAACTATAATTTACTTTTACACCCCAAAAATTAATTAATTTAATTAATTAAGTGTGCTCAATGTGGTGCCCCTATAGGTGACAGACTACAACTGTGAAAAAAATAAGTGTTAACTACAATTTAGTGCCATATAAAACAACAGTGTGTAAAAAAAATATAGTGTTATAAAGTACGGAGAGGAGAAAAAAAAAGGTGATTTAATTTTCTAGTAGTGCGCTCTTCTTTTAGGGATATAAAGCTTTTAAAGGTTTATTTATGACCTTGTAAAAAAGAAAAAAGCTAAATATGTGGTACATTAAGAGCCTCCTAGAGGGGGCATATAAATATATAAAAGCTTGCGAGTGAGTGTGATTTGACTACAATTAAATGTGGGGTTAGTAGTGGCAAAAAAGGGGGGGGACCCCAGCTACTTATGTACACAAATATTTATTATTCACAATTTTGTTACTAAAATATCATAAAACTTAAGTATTCATCGATCCAAGTGCCAGATTCATATCTTGCAGGTACTCTCTAATAACAATACATCTAGGCTAAAAACTAATGAGCCAGCGTATAAAGTTTGTTCAATATAACCTACTCATATATTTAAAGTGATAGCTGGTTCAGTCTGTTGAATATCAACATCATGTCGTTTCTGCCTTTTGTAATGGACTTTGGTCCAACTCAGATTTTGTGTCCCATTAGTGGTGTCAGGGTTTTTTCCCTGTTGTGTTTGCCATGTGCTGCTGGCAGCCATTTTACTCACCTCTCTTCCTGAATATGGTGCATTGTGGGGGATGCTGCTCATTTCCTGCACTTCCTTTTATGGCCAGACTTGTGTGCATCATCCATGTGAGACAGGATGCAGTCTCAGAATTGTGATGTCATCACTTATTATTTAAAGGGCCTCTGTTCAGTATGCTTTGCATTTGCTTTGTCTCAGACCTGTTTGTGAGAGTTCCTGTGTATTACCTGGCTGCCTGACGTCCCTCCTGGTTCCTGACCCTGGCTTGTTCCTCACTCTGCTGTTTTCCTTGTTCCTGATTCCGGCTCGTCTGACTATTCGCTTTGGCTCCTGACTCGGCTCGTCTGACTTCCAGCTCTGGTTTTGACTCCTGGCTTGTTATTTGACTTGTGGACTTTTTATTATTTTTTGCTATTAATAAAGGTGTGATTATTTTTGCACTTCTCGTCTCAGTCTGATTCCTGGCACCCTGACAAGTGGTTACTTTATGTTGTGCAAGCTCCATGTTGCCGGTTACAGCGTTGTTTTATGAGGGAAGTGGAGGGGTGTCTATCTCCAAAGTAGTGCAAAAGGTGTTGATATCTTCCAGAGAGTGTAGAATAGCGGTCTTCCTATTAAAAGATGCCATAAGATCAAAAGGGAAACCCCATCTGTAGGGTATTTTGAGTTGGCGTAGATGTAAAGTAAGAAATCTGAGTCCTTTTCTTTTTTGCAAAGGTCCTTGGGCAGAGATCTGTAAAGTCTGGCTCTTGACACTTTTTGGCAGCATTCCATAGTTTTTGCAGAGAAAGAATCTACTTTGGTTAATGTGGTAAAAAATTGGAGAAGATACAGCTCCAAATTTGCTGATGGAATACTCTCGAGTACCCCTCTAATCCTGAGATTAAGTCTCCTCTGTCTATTTTCCATATCTTCTACTTGGTTGTATAATAAAGTAATTGCCTCTCCTTGCTGATGAAGTTGCATTGACATATTATCAATAGTACTAGTGAGTGATTCATTATCCTCTTCTAATTGTAGTACCCTATTTCCTACTCCAGTGATATCTTTTTTTTCACTGTGGAAAATTCATTCTTGATACACTGTTTTACTTGATTAATTTCTTCCAAAAGGATTTGAATATCAGCCTTTGAAGGTAGGGCTTGTATGTCTGCTTTAGTAAGAGGAGACAGGTCAGGAAAGGTGTGTTAGAATTTGACTTCAGTGGAGATGAATTTTCTGCAGTTTGGTTTAATAAAGAAGGGTCTGAAACTTTATAATATGAATTCATTTTTGGTGCTTGATGTATATTAGTTTCTTTCATGTGGCAAGAGTGCATGAGCTAGTGACGTATGGGATATACATTCCTACCAGGAGGGGACAAAGTTTCCCAAACCTCAAAATGCCTATAAATACACCTTCCACCTCACTTATACCTTAGTTTTACAAACTTTGCCTCCTTGTGGAGGTGGTGTGAAGCAAGTTGTGCTTGATTTTTTTCTGTGATAGGCGCTTCTAAGCATATTGAAGCCCAGTTCCTCTCAAAGTACAGTGTTTGTCTGAGGGATGTGAAGGGAGTATTGCCTAACGATGCCATGTTTTCCCCTATGGAAAATCTATTCTAAGGCTCTCTGTAATCGGTCGCAGAGATTCATCTCTGCCTCCCTTTGCAGATCGACATTATACTCCTCTACCATTACCTCTGCTGATATGTTTCATTACTGGTTTGGCTGTCTGCTGTATGTGGATGGCTGTCTTCTGGTAAGTATATATATTTTTTTAAGACACTCTCAGCTATGTTTGGCATGTTATCTTATAAAGTTTTAAATGTATATTGTATATATTTGCCATGAGTCAGGTCTGTGTATTTCCCTTTGTAGTCTAGACAGTTTCAGCTTGGGAATTATGTTTATGGGAGTTTTAGGCTTACCTAGGGGTTTTCTAGACAAGCATTGCCAATTTGTGGCTCTTCTGTGTGGCCTAGCAACAGCTCCGAGAATCTTTTTAAAAGTTCTCAGTGCCCTTCTTTCTGTAATCAAAGAGCAGGGTATTGCGGTGTTGTAACTTGAAGTCTGTTTTTTCAAAAACTTTGCAGGCATAGGCTCGCGATGACGCAGAATGTTACTTTTTTTTGCAACATTTTTGGCTCGAATATTTTTGCTGTGAAATCGCATCTGCCGTGACGCGAGTCATGTCATTTCTTGAGACTTTCTTGTCACAAGGTTTTTTGCGCGACGTCACACCTGTTATGACGTGAGTCACATCATTTATCTTTGGCACCAAAAGTTTTTTGCTTTGCATTTGTGCCGTTTTTGGTGCCTTAAATTTGTTTTATAAGGCTCTCCTTCTTTTTGCTCTCTGCTCTCATTTTATCTTAGAGGGCTAGGTTTCTTGCTTTTGATTTTACCTTAATTTTTATCATAAGCATTTTTTCCAATTCCTGAAACTGCTGAGGAAATTGGATATTTTGTTTAAATGTTATATTTTCTTTTTTGTTACATTTTGCAAGATGTCTCAGACTGATCCTGCCTCTGATGTTACTGTAAAAACTAAGCTGCCTGAACACAATTCTACCAAAGCTAAGTGTGTATGTTGTAAATTAGCTGATCTTACTTCTTCCACTCAAATATGTGGCACTTGTTATGAAAAACTATTACATGCTGATAATGTTTCTATATGTACAAATAAACCTTCACAGTCTAATTTACATGATATTCCTGTAGATATTAAAGATTATATTGCCGCAGCCATAGAGAAGGCTGTGGCTGCTATTCCGCCTTCAAATGAACGTAAAAGGTCTCTCCTTCTCATAAATCTAATGAAGCCTGTTTTGATCATCAGCATACTGAAGTATCTTCTGCTGATGAGGATTTCTCTGGCTCAGATGATCCTACTTCAGAGTCTGAAATTGATAAATCAACCTTTCTTTTTAAGATTGAATATATTCGTTCTTCATTAAAGGAAGTATTGTTTACTTTGGGTATTGAGGAATCTAGTCCTCTTGATAACAAGAGTAGCAAACGTTTGAATTCTGTTTTTAAAACTTCTGAGGTTGCTCCTGAAGTTTTACCTATTCCAGATGCTATCTCTCATATGATTACTAAGGAATAGTCTAAACTTGGTGCTTCTTTTAAACCTTCTTCTAGGTTTAAAAAGTTATATCCTTTACCTTTGGCTAATTTAGAGTTTTGGGGAAAAGTCCCTAAGGTTGATGGGGCTATTTCTACTTTGGCCAAACGTACTACTATTCCTATGGAAGATAGTACTTCTTTTAAGGATCCTTTAGGTAGGAAGATTGAATCTTATCTTAGAAAAGCATATTTACATACTGGCTATATTCTTAGACCTGCCATTTCTATGGCTGATGTTGCTGCTGCTTCAACTTTTTGGTTGGACAGTTTAGCTAAACAGTTAAAGGGACAGTATACACCAATTTTCATATAACTGCATGTTATAGACACTACTATAAAGAATAAGATGCACAGATATTAATATAAAAATCCAGTATAAAACTGTTTAAAAACTTACTTAGAAGCTCTGTTTAGCTCTGTTGAAAAGGTAGCCAGAAAGCCCAATGCAAGTGGGAAATAAGACACTCCCCCCTCCCGCTTCTTTTGCATATGAAAAGACCCTTTACACAAACAAGAGCAAACTGGAGTAGGTATATGACGGTATTCTCATAAAACTTTGGGGCTTGGTTAGGAGTCCGAAAATCAGAGCAATGTTATTTAAAAATAAGCAAAACTATACATTTAAAAAAACTAAATACTTTATGGGCTATATAAATAGATCATCTACAAAACATTTATGCAAATAAAAAATGAGTGTATAATGTCCTTTTTATAGATCCTGAATTGTCTAGCATGTCTTTTACTTCAACATGCTAATCATTTTATTTGTGATGCTATATTTGATGTCATTCAGATTGATATTAAATCTATGTCTTTAGCTATTATTACTAGAAGAACTTTATGGCTTAAATCTTGGAATACTGATATGGTGTCTAAATCTAGATTACTATCTTTATAATTTCAGGGTAATAATTTATTTGGTTCTTAATTGGATTATATTATCTCCACTATCACCGGGTGAAAGGGAGTTTTTCTGCCGCAAGATAAGAAATCTAAGGGTAAATGTAAAGCTCCAAATCGTTTTCGTTCCTTTCGTCAGAATAGAGAACAATAAACCTCTCCTTCCATTAAGGCCTCTGGCTCTAATTGGAGACAATCTCCGATTTAGAATAAATCCAAGCTTTTCAAAAAACCTAATCCAGTCCCTAAGAGTGCATGAATGTGCAGCTCTCAATCCAGTTCAACTTTAAATTATTTCAACACATGCGGACAGTCTCTGTTCAAAACCAGTGGATTCAGAATATTGTTTCTCAGGGGGTATCGAATAGGTTTCAGAATAAGACCTCCCATGGAAAGTTTATTTCTTTCTTATGTTCCAACAAACCCTGTGAAGGCTCAGGCTTTTCGCAAATGCGTTTCAGACCTGGAGCTTTCAGGGGTGATTGTTCCAGTTTCTTTGCAGGAACAGGGTTTGGGGTTTTATTCAAATCTCTTCATTGTCTCAAAGAAAGAAGGTTCGTTCAGACCAATTCTGGATCTGAAATTTCATGTCCACAATAGACTTACAGGACTCTTATCTTCATATTTCGATTCATCCAGACCACTATCGGTTTCTGAGATTCTCTTTTCTAGACAAGCATTGCCAATTTGTCGCTCTTCCGTTTGGCCTAGCGACAGCTCCGAGAATCTTTTTAAAAGTTCTCGGTGTGATTCTATCTGTAATCAGAGAGCAGGGTATTGCAGTGTTTCCTTATTTGGACGATATCTTGGTACTAGCTCAACCTTTTATTTAGCAGAATCTCACATGAAACAACGTGTGTTTTCTTCAAAGACATGGTTGGAGGATCAATTTACCAAAGAGTTTCTTGATTCCTCAGACAAGGGTCACCTTTTTAGGTTTCCAGATTGATTCAGTGTCCATGACTCTTTCTCTGACAGACAAGAGACAAATTAAGTTAGTTTTAGCTTGTCTAAACCTTCAGTCTCTATCATTCCCTTCAGTGGTTATGTGCATGGAAGTTTTAGGTCTCATGACTGCAGCATCGGACGCGATCCCCTTTGCTTGTTTTCATATGAGACCTCTACAGCTTTGCATGTTGCACCAATGGTGCAGGGGATTATACTCAGATATCACAACTGATATACTTAAATCCCAGCACTCAACTCTCTCTGACTTGGTGGTTGGACCATCACCTTATTATTCAAGGGTCTCATTTGTTTGTTCTACCTGGACTGTGATCACAACAGATGCAAGTCTTACAGGTTGGGGAGCTGTCTGGGGGTCTCTGACAGCACAAGGGGTTTGGAAACCTCAAGAGGCGAGGTTACCAATCAATATTTTAGAACTCTGTGATATTTTCAGAGCTCTTCAGGCGTGGCCTCTATTGAAGAGAGAACTTTACATTTGTTTTCAAACAGAGAATATCACAACAGTGGCATATGTCAATCATCAAGGAGGGACTTGCAGTCCTTCAGCAATGAAAGAAGTATCTCGGATACTTTCTTGGTTGGAATCCAACTCTTGTCAAATATCTGAGATTCATATCCCAGGTGTAGGCAATTGGGAAGCGGATTATCTCAGCCATCAGACTTTACATCCGGGGGAGTGGTCCAGATGTGTTTTTTCATCTTGTACAGAGATCCTCAGGCGGACATGGTGGATGCCTTAGCAGTTCCTTGGTTTTACCAAACAGTCTGTATTTTTCTGCCTCTGGTTCTTCTTCCAAGGGTGATCTCCAAGATCATAATCTAACAATCTCATGTGTTTCTGATAGCACCAGCATGGCCTCACAGGTTTTGGTATGCAGATCTTGTCTGGATGTCCAGTTGCCAGCCTTGGCCACTTCCTTTAAGGCCAGACTTTCTGTCTCAAGGGCTGTTTTTCCATCAGGATCTCAAATCTCTAAATTTAAAAGCCTTGGAAATTGAACGCTTAGTGCTTAGTCATAGAGGTTTCTTTGACTCAGTGATTAGCACTATGATACAGGCTCGTAAGTCTCTGTTTCAAGGAAAATGTATCATCGCGTTTGGAAAACCTTTATTTCATGGTGTTCCACTCATAATTAATCATGGCACTCTTTCAGAATACCTAGGATTTCACAGTTCCTTCTGGATGGTTTGGATAAGGGTTTGTCTGCAAATACTTTGAAAGGACAAATTTCTGCTCTTTCTGTCTTATTTCATAGAAAGATTGCTAAACTTCCTGACATTCACTGTTTTGTTCAGGCTTTGATTCGTATCAAACGTGTTGTTAAATCTATTTCTCCTCCTTGGAGTCTCAATTTGGTTTTAAAGATTTTGCAGGCTCCTCCTTTTGAGCCTATGCATTCTTTGGATATTAAACTACTTTCTTGGAAAGTGTTATTTATTTTAGCTATCCCTTCTGCTAGAAGAGTTTCCGAATTATCTACTCTCTCTGTGAGTCTCCTTATCTGATTTTCCATCAAGATAAAGCTGTTTTGCGGACTTCATTTATATTTTTACCTAACATTGTGAATTTTATCATCAATAGGGAAATTGTTGTTCCTTCCTTGTGTCCTAATCCTAAGAATACTCTTGAAAGGTCTCTACATTCTTTGGATGTCGTAAGAGCTTTGAAATATTATGTCGAGGCTACTAAAGATTTCAGAAAGACTTCTAGTCTATTTGTTATTTTTTCTGGTTCCAGGAAAGGTCAGAAAGCCTCTGCCATTTCTTTGGCATCTTGGTTGAAACTTTTGATTCACAAAGCTTATTTGGAGGCGGGGCAGTTTCCGTCTCAGAGAATTACAGCTCATTCTTCTAGATCAGTTGCCACTTCTTGGGCTTTTAAGAATGAAGCTTCAGTTGATCAAATTTGCAAAGCAGCAACTTGGTCTTCTTTGCATACTTTTACAAAATATTACCATTTTCATGTATTTGCTTCCACTGAAGCAGCCTTTGGTAGAAAGGTTCTTCAGGCAGTTGTCTCAGTTTGATTCTAATGCCTTTTGATTTGAGTTTTTTTGTTTTTTTTTTAAATGAAACTTAATTATTTTGGATTTAATTTCTCAGCGGATTTAGCTGTTGTTATTTTATCTCTCCCTCTCTAGTGACTCGTAGTATTCCACATCTTGGGTATTATATCCCATACGTCATTAGCTCATGGACTCTTGCCACTTACATGAAAGAAAACATAATTTATGTAAGAACTTGCCTGATTCATTTATTTCATAGTGGCAAGAGTCCATGAGACCCACCCGATTTCTTTGTGGTTATGATTTTTTGTATAAAGCACTTTATTTTTTCCAGTTCCTCTCTTTGTATGCTTTTTACAAATTCTTTTACACTTCACTTCTTGGCTACACGTTAAACTAAGGTATGAGTGAGGTGGGGGGTGTATTTATAGGCATTTTGAGGTTTGGGAAACTTTGCCCCCTCCTGGTAGGTTTGTATATCCCGTACGTCACTAGCTCATGGACTCTTGTCACTATGAAAGAAATGAATTTATCAGGTAAGTTCTTACATAAATTATGTTTTTGGACATTTTGTCCTGCTTAGCCATTCTCTTAGAGGCCACATACTGTTTAATTTAAACAGATTACAAAACAGGCCGCTTATAACCCAGTGGTGCTGTTTAGTTTAAAACGTTCTACCTGAAACTAAATGCCCGCTTATATCAGCCGTAAACTTATCTTTGTGCAGACAAGCGTTAAACTATTTGTATTCCTTATAGGGATATAAACCTTGAGGTAACCTTTGTCTTTATATACTTTTTTATAGTGTCTAGCTGGATTGACTGTAAAGTCTCTTAATTTATAAAGCAGGATGTATTATATAAAGTCTCTCCTTTAGGTATCCCTTAACACAGAAATACAATTATACTTCCATTAATGTGACACAACCCCACGCTTAAGATATGCTGTTAATTACCTTTATGGCCTGGGGCTGCATCACTAAACCCCTTGTGCATTTTTTTTTTCCTTTTCCCTTTGTAATCCGATTAGGCACACAGGACTAGGAAGTTATCACCTGGTAGTAGCTTGCTGCTAAGCACGTCCAGTTTGTCTGGCTCTATGTGCCTCAGGCAGGTACCTGTTAGCACGAGGATATCCACTGCTTCCACTCGACTGAAACCAGCCATGTTGCTTCCTGCTGCCCCGGAATTACCGTCTTTGCTACGAGTCAGCTTTACCTCCGTTTACAGCGTCTTTCCGTCTTCCGCCGCTACCCGCTGAGGCCCAAGGTTCTTTGCAGTTAGAGTCGCAAGCATGGGTATCGGTCACACTTTTTTCATGCCTTTACCCCGCAGAAGGTAAACTATTTTGGGGCATAGAGTGTGCAAATGCTGCCTATAGGAGGTCAGCTGTGATGGAGCTTCAAGTTTATGCGACCATTCTCCACCGTGGCAGGCTCCACCCCTCCAAACGTCATATCAAATGTAACTTTAGAACATTCAGATAACATTTGAATGTTTAATTTTCATAAACTTCAATACAACTCTGTGATAATTAATATTAAAATGTAAAATTAATTTTAGTTGTTTAAAAGTTAGCATTTAATCTATACTAATTATTATTTACTATAACTAAAATACTATTATTTTATTTTTAGCATTGCTATGTTCTCTTAGTGGTATTTGTTGAAAGCTTAACCCCTAGGTAGGCTCATATGCTAATTTCTGAGCCCTTGAACCGCCTCTTATCTGAGTTATTTATGAGTCCGAACTGATTGGCTAAAATGCAAGTCTTTCAAAAGAACTGAAATAAGGGGACAGTCTGCAGAGACTTAGATGCTAGGTAATCGCGTAGGTATAAAGTGTATTAATAAAACAGTGTTGGTTATGCAAAACTGGTGACTGGGTAATAAAGGAATTATCTTTCTTTTTATACAATAAGAATTCTGGAGTAGACTGTGCCTTTAATTCCACAAGTAAAAGCTTCAATGCCAATTTTTAGTTTCAATAAATGTTTTCTGCATGTTTCTTAAGAAATAAATGAATTGTATAAAACAAAAGGACCTGCTTGGGAATTAACTGTACCACTGGGTGGTAAAGACCAACTTCAAGTAGACAACACTATTTATATTTGATATCTTCCTTTTTTTTTTTTTCTCCCCACAGTATTCTAAGAAAGTGGACGATCGCTTTGGGGGTTACGTGGCCTGTACGCTTCTTGTTTTCTGCTTTATTTGTTTTATCCAGATTGTGATATTTCCTCAGTAAGTAAAGCTTTTGTCTCTAGTACCAAAACAAGCAATAGAACTAAGGTTACAGGACCCTGTAAATAACTCTGTCTGTCTTTTAGTTCCCTTCTCATGCTTGGGGTTTACACCAGCATCTTCATCATTCTGGCAAATATTCTCTTTGTGTGTGCCGTGTACTCTTGTATAAAGGTGAGTGATTACTTCCTGTGAAACACAGAGAGAATATATTAATAAATTATTTTATGGAATGGAATGTGTTAATTATTTCATCTATCTGAAATGATTAAAAAAAAAGCTTTTATTGCATTTGTAAAAAAATGTTTACCTCAGGAAACCCTATCCCCCCCAACAAAAATCTTGATTAAGCGCTTAACTACCCTATGGACATCAGACAGTACTGGGTTTTAAGGACCAATAAGGCCTAAAGTCTTATGTGCATTGCAGATATTTTCAAGAGACACAGCTGAGGTTATAGTTCATGTGCAAAGAGACAATCAACTCCCTGCCTCCTATTTTGCTATTCCCAGAGTTCCACCAATTATAGAGGCTGTAATATAACTCAGCACATAAGGGACCTGAGTGAAATTGTAGTGTTTGATGTACAAAATGTGATGTCAATAAAGATTTACACTTGATTTAAATAAGGTAATAAACTTTACAACTCCATAATCTAGTATCAAAACTAGACCTTATTTTGGAAAAAAATAATGTCAGGCAACATTTCATAGCATTTTCTGAATCTGAACATCTAGTTCCAAGGCTATTATTATTAAATAGCAGGCCATGCTCTATATCTCTTGGAGAATGTGTCACACCAGTAGATTTAGATGTTCACAGTGGCCTAATCTTTCCAAGAATATTCAGTAATTTCATTTCTAAAATGAACTGAAAAATAGTCTGCAATCATTTGTATTATCTGAGAAAGTTTAATCATTAACAAATGTATTTTTGAGTGCCGGAACACTGACTCTGCTTTTATTTTGCAGCTTTTCCCGTTAGTACTACAGAGTGTGTCTCGGAAAATTGTCCAGTCTCGAATAAACAGCACTTTAATTGGGATCTTCACCATCCTGTTGGTATTCATATCTGCCTTTATTAATATGGTAATGAGATATTACTAATGCACCAGATTCTAGTAATGTTACGATCAGAGGGCTTATTCTTTGTGGTTTCTATTTGTTGGGTAGAAGCTTACTGGTTAATAAGGACTACTCCCACAACTTTATTGGTGCATAGTGACATTCCCCTCAAGCATAAAAACAAAACTTTTTTTTTTAAACACAATAATATCCATAGTCTATTTTATAGGCAAGAATTTTTGAAACATTTGACCTAAATACAACATATTCCAAAATGGAGAAATGTAACATCTGAAAGTTGATTCTAATAGACTTTCAATGTAAACTGAGAAGTGAATATAACACTTCTCTATTTATTTATTTATTTTTATTAAATGTTAGGTTTAAATATTTTTTACAGCATTCAATTCATTTCAAGCAGGAATATTCACAATAGCAAAATTAATATTCAGATGAACCAATAAATGCACAACAAACATTTGAAATTCTATTTGATCATACAAATCTAACTAATGTGAGTTCCTTCAAATAAATATTCTGAGGTGCCCTCTCATACCTATTAGCTATAGCTTAAGCAATGATTAATATTTTATAATCCATGCATTTCTCCTACATTGGTGTGTCCAGTCCACGGCTTCATCCTTACTTGTGGGATATTCTCTTCCCCTACAGGAAATGGCAAAGAGAGCACACAGCAAGAGCTGTCCATATAGTCCCCCCTCTGGCTCCGCCCCCAGTCATTCTCTTTGCCTGCTCTGAACAAGTAGCATCTCCACGGGGATGGTAAAGAGTATGTGGTGTTAGTTGTAGTTTTATTTCTTCTATCAAGAGTTTGTTATTTTAAAATAGTGCCGGTTTGTACTATTTACTCTACAACAGAAAGTGATGAAGAGTTCTGTTAAAAGAGGAGTATGATTTTAGCAACAGTAACTAAAATCCATTGCTGTTCCCACTCAGGACTGTTGAAACCAGAGAACTTCAGTTGGGGGAACAGTTTGCAGACTTTTCTGCTCCAGGTATGACTAGTCTCTTTTCTAACAAGACATAGTAATGCTAGAAGACTGTCATTTTCCCTTATGGGATCGGTAAGCCATTTTCTTAGACTCATAACAGAATGAAGGCTTATAAATGGGCTCTATACTGGTTGACACTATTGTGGGCTAAATCGATTGATTTATATATTATTTATGACTTTTGGAGTGTCAGAAAATTAAAACTTCTAAACGCTTGTCAAGTTCTTCAATCTATTCCTCAGCCTTCCATAGCTCAGTGCATGGAGGGAATAGGACTAATGGTTGCAGCAATGGACGTGGTTCCTTTTGCTCGAATTCATCTAAGACCATTGCAACTGTGCATGCTCAAACAGTGGAATGGGGATTATGCAGACTTGTCTCCCCAGATTCAAGTAGACCAGGTAACCAGAGACTCACTCCGCTGGTGGTTGACTCAGGATCACCTGTCTCAGGGAATAAGTTTCCGCAGACCAGAGTGGGTCATTGTCACGACCGTGCCAGTCTCTTAGGCTGGGGCGCGGTCTGGGACTCCCTGAAAGCTCAGGGTCTATGGTCTCGGGAAGAGTCCCTTCTCCCGATAAACATTTTGGAACTGAGAGCGATATTCAATGCGCTCCTGGCCTGGCCTCACCTAGCGAAGGCCAGATTCATAAGATTTCAGTCGGATAACATGACGACTGTAGCGTACATCAATCATCAGGGGGGAACAAAGAGTTCCTTGGCGATGACAGAGGTATCCAAGATCGTCAAATGGGCGGAGGATCACTCCTGCCACCTATCTGCAATCCACATCCCAGGGGTAGACAACTGGGAGGCGGATTATTTGAGTCGTCAGACTTTCCATCCGGGGGAGTGGGAACTCCACCCGGAGGTCTTTGCCCAGTTAACTCAACTATGGGGCACTCCAGATATGGATCTGATGGCGTCTCATCAGAACTTCAAAGTTCCTCGATACGGGACCAGATCCAGGGATCCCAGGGCGACACTAGTGGATGCATTAGTGGCGCCTTGATCGTTCAATCTAGCTTATGTGTTTCCACCGTTCCCTCTCTTTCCCAGGCTGGTAGCCAGGATCAAACAGGAGAAGGCCTCAGTGATCCTTATAGCTCCTGCGTGGCCACGCAGGAGTTGGTATGCAGACCTGGTGAATATGTCATCGGCTCCACCATGGAAGCTACCTTTGAGACAGGATCTTCTAGTACAAGGTCCATTTGAACATCCAAATCTAGTCTCTCTGCAACTGACTGCTTGGAAATTGAACGCTTGATTCTATCTAAGCGTGGGTTTTCAGACTCAGTTATAGATACTCTAGTTCAAGCCAGAAAGCCTGTGACTAGGAAGATTTACCATAAGATATGGCACAAATATATCCGTTGGTGCGAATCCAAGGGTTTTTCTTGGAGTAAAATCAAAATCCCTAGGATTCTTTCCTTTCTCCAAGAGGGTTTGGAGAAAGGTCTGTCAGCTAGTTCTCTAAAGGGACAGATATCTGCTCTGTCTGTCTTGTACAGACGTCTGGCAGCCGTGCCAGATGTACAAGCGTTTGTACAGGCGTTAGTCAGAATCAAGCCTGTTTACAGACCTATGACTCCTCCATGGAGTCTAAACTTAGTTCTTTCAGTTCTTCAAGGGGTTCCGTTTGAACCTTTGCATTCCATAGATATTAAGTTACTATCTTGGAAAGTTCTGTTTTTAGTTGCTATTTCTTCTGCTAGAAGAGTTTCTGAATTATCTGCTTTGCAGTGTACTTCTCCCTATCTGGTATTTCATGCAGATAAGGTAGTTTTATGTACCAAACCTGGTTTTCTTCCAAAAGTAGTTTCCAACAGGAATATTAACCAGGAAATAGTTGTTCCTTCCCTATGTCCGAATCCAGTTTCAAAGAAGGAACGTTTGTTACACAACCTAGATGTGGTCCGTGCTTTAAAATTCTATTTAGAAGCAACAAAGGATTTCAGACAAACATCATCTTTGTTTGTCGTTTATTCTGGTAAGAGGAGAGGGCAGAAAGCTACTGCTACCTCTCTTTCTTTTTGGCTGAAAAGCATCATCCGATTGACTTATGAGACTGCCGGACGGCAGCCTCCTGAACGAATTACAGCTCACTCTACTAGAGCTGTGGCTTCCACATGGGCCTTCAAGAACGAGGCTTCTGTTGATCAGATCTGTAAGGCAGCGACTTGGTCTTCTCTGCATACTTTTGCCAAATTTTGCAAATTCGATACTTATGCTTCTTCGGAGGCTGTTTTTGGGACAAAGGTTTTGCAAGCCGTGGTGCCTTCCATTTAGGTAACCTGACTTGCTCCCTCCCTTCATCCGTGTCCTAAAGCTTTGCTATTGGTTCCCACAAGTAAGGATGAAGCCGTGGACCGGACACACCAATGTAGGAGAAAACAGAATTTATGTTTACCTGATAAATTTCTTTCTCCTACGGTGTGTCCGGTCCACGGCCCGCCCTGGCTTTTAGTCAGGTTTGAAATTTTTTTATTCCATACACTACAGTCACCACGGCACCCTATAGTTTCTCCTTCTTCTCCTAACCGTCGGTCGAATGACTGGGGGGGCGGAGCCAGAGGGGGGACTATATGGACAGCTCTTGCTGTGTGCTCTCTTTGCCATTTCCTGTAGGGGAAGAGAATATCCCACAAGTAAGGATGAAGCCGTGGACCGGACACACCGTAGGAGAAAGAAATTTATCAGGTAAACATAAATTCTGTTTTTTCTTACCATTATTTTCCTTTTAAATCTGTTTTCATTTTGTTCTATTATGTGTCATTACTAGTACTACTTTTGCTACATTATCATTTGGAGGGTATTTGATATTGAACCTGTCTCTCACACTTGTCAATCTTCTGTAGTCTCTCTGAAATTGTGAGAATCATTTGATTCTCACAATTTCTATTTCCTAAAGATTGTCCCTTCACATTGTCCTTCTTTATCTCCCTGCAGTTTGCGTGCAATCACCAAAGTCTCACTGAATGTGTATATCAAGAACTGAACATAAGTTATGGGTCTATAAGTGCTTGTCATCTTCAGATCCTCAACATCAGCCTAAATATGGAGGTGCCCCCGTGCGGCTCTGGTCATCCTTCTTGCAATTTTCCTGAGGTATCAGCCAATCATTTTACATCTCTCCCACTACTGGTCTGGGTTGTGGAGTTGGGAGGTGCCAGAGGCATTCATGGGTGGTTCCTGCAAGAGTTGGTCCATAAAGTGGGGTTGGCTGGTCCTGTTGTTGAGTTGTGCAATTGTGGGCAGAGCTATGCGTGTTTGACTAGGTGTGGGCCACCCCAGGTTATAGAAATTTGTACATAGTGGGTATAGTGAAAAGGTAGGAGGGAAAAAGCTACCAGCCCATGACATTTAAAATGCTATTTTACATGCAACAAAGAATAAAAAAAGGCTTTTAGTTTAACAAGCAACGCACACACAAATGTTTCTCCATGAATTTAAGAGAACACATTTGAAATATTATAGAATATCAGGCTAGAGTGTATTTAATAAGTTCTGTGTTTAATAGGTCAGCTCTGCAGTTTGGCATTGGCAGTATTGGCTCACCCAGGTGTTCAGCGTTTGCCTTTAAAGGAACCTTCCAATCAAATATAACAAACTGAGTCATTAGCAGATGGTATAAGCACTTTAGACTCTCAGAGCAAGTGTTGTGTTTAAAATGCTGGTGCACGGTGCATACTTAAATACACCTTTAAAACAACTATAGCTTTTATTAGAAGCATGTTTGCTAATACATGTATAGTACAAAAATGTTTCTATTCAAAACTGAAATGCTTCCATGTGGATTCCAATTTTGTCTGGAAAGTCCTTTTAAGAATCACATTTTTTAGTTTGATGAAATTCGGCCAGATTACGAGTTTTGCGTTATGAGGGGTGCGGTACTAACTTGCACGTTATTAACTGCTCACTTACCTACAGTGCTGGTATTACAGGTTTTTACAAACCCGGCGTTAAAAGGCAAGAAGTGAGTTTAGAGCAAATTTGTGCTCCATACCGCACTCCAATACGAGCGCTGCTTAAGTCCGTTGTACGTGCTCGTGCACGATTTCCCCATAGACATCAATGGGGAGAGCCGGCTGAGAAAAAGTCTAAACACCTGCAATAAAGCAGCGTAAAGCTCAGTAACACAGCCCCATTGATTCCTATGGGTAACACATTTTATATTTACACCTAACACCCTAACATGAACCCAGAGTCTAAACACACCTAATATTACACTTATTAACCCCTAATCTGCCGCCCCGACATCGCCGACACCTGCATTATACTTATTAACCCCTAATCTGCCGCTCCAGACATCGCTGACACCTACATTATACTTATTAATCCCAATCTGCCGCCCCCGACATCGCCGACACCTGCATTATACTTATTAATCCCAATCTGCCGCCCCCAACGTCGCCGCCACTATAATAAACATATTAACCCCTAAACCGCTACACTCCCACATCGCAAACACTAGTTAGATATTATTAACCCCTAATCTGCCACCCCAACGTCGCCACCACTATACTATATTTATTAACCCCTAAATCTAAGTCTAGCCCTAACACCCCCTAACTTAAATATAATTAAATTAAATCTAAATCAAACCTACTATTAATAACTAAATAATACCTATTTAAAACTAAATACTTACCTATAAAATAAACCCTAAGCTAGCTACAATATAACTAATAGTTACATTGTATCTAGCTTAGGGTTTTTCTTTCATGTAATTAACAAGAGTCCATGAGCTAGTGACGTATGGGATATACATTCCTACCAGGAGGGGCAAAGTTTCCCAAACCTTAAAATGCCTATAAATACACCCCTCACCACACCCACAAATCAGTTTTACAAACTTTGCCTCCAAGGGAGGTGGTGAAGTAAGTTTGTGCTAGATTCTACGTTGATATGCGCTCCGCAGCAAGTTGGAGCCCGGTTTTCCTCTCAGCGTGCAGTGAATGTCAGAGGGATGTGAAGAGAGTATTGCCTATTGAATGCAGTGATCTCCTTCTACGGGGTCTATTTCATAAGGTTCTCTGTTATCGGTCGTAGAGATTCATCTCTTACCTCCCTTTTCAGATCGACGATATACTCTTATATTTACCATTTCCTCTACTGATTCTCGTTTCAGTACTGGTTTGGCTTTCTACAAACATGTAGATGAGTGTCCTGGGGTAAGTAAGTCTTATTTTCTGTGACACTCTAAGCTATGGTTGGGCACTTTATTTATAAAGTTCTAAATATATGTATTCAAACATTTATTTGCCTTGACTCAGAATGTTCAACTTTCCTTATTTCCAGACAGTCAGTTTCATATTTGGGATTATGCATTGAATTATCATATTTTTTCTTACCTCAAAAATTTGACTTTTTTCCCTGTGGGCTGTTAGGCTCGCGGGGGCTGAAAATGCTTCATTTTATTGCGTCATTCTTGGCGCGGACTTTTTTGGCGCAAAAATTCTTTTCCGTTTCCGGCGTCATACGTGTCGCCGGAAGTTGCGTCATTTTTTGACGTTATTTTGCGTCAAAGATGTCGGCGTTCCGGATGTGGCGTCATTTTTGGCGCCAAAAGCATTTAGGCGCCAAATAATGTGGGCGTCTTTTTTGGCGCTAAAAAATATGGGCGTCATTTTTGTCTCCACATTATTTAAGTCTCATTATTTATTGCTTCTGGTTGCTAGAAGCTTGTTCACTGGCATTTTTTTCCCATTCCTGAAACTGTCATTTAAGGAATTTGATCAATTTTGCTTTATATGTTGTTTTTTTCTTTTACATATTGCAAGATGTTCCACGTTGCAACTGAGTCAGAAGATACTACAGGAAAATCACTGCACAGTGCTGGAGCTACCAAGCTAAGTCTGCTATAAACTTTTGGTATCTGTTTCTCCAGCTGTTATTTGTATTGCATGTCATGTCAAACTTATTAATGCAGATAAAATTTCCTTTAGTACTGTTACATTACCTGTTGCTGTCCGTCAACATTTAATTTTCAGAGTGTTCCTGATAACATAAGAGATTTTATTTTTTAAATCCATTAAGAAGGCTATGTCTGTTATTTCTCCTTCTAGTATACATAAAAGTCTTTTAAAACTTCTCTTTTTTTCAGATGAATTTTTAAATGAACATCATCATTCTGATACTGATAATGGTTCTTCTGGTTCAGAGGTTTCTGTCTCAGAGGTTGATGCTGATAAATCTTTGTATTTGTTCAAGATGGAATTTATTCGTTCTTTACTTAAAGAAGTGTTATTTGCATTAGAAATAGAGGATTCTGGTCCTCTTGATACTAAATGTAAACGTTTAAATAAGGTTTTTAAATCTCCTGTAGTTATTCCAGAAGTGTTTTATCTCCCTGATGCTATTTCTGAAGTAATTTCCAGGGAATGGAATAATTTGGGTAATTTATTTACTCCTTCTAGACGTTTAAGCAAATTATATCCTGTGCCATCTGACAGATTAGAGTTTTTTGGGACAAAAATCCCTAAGGTTATGGGGCTGTCTCTACTCCTGCTAATGTACTACTATTCCTATGGCAGATAGTACTTCATTTAAGGTTCCTTTAGATAGGAAAATTGAATCCTTTCTAAGAAAAGCTTACTTATGTTCAGGTAATCTTCTTAGACCTGCTATATTTTTAGCGGATGTTGCTGCAGCTTCAACTTTTTGGTTAGAAGCTTTAGCGCAACAAGTAACAGATCATAATTTTATAGCATTATTATTATTCTATAACATGCTAATAATTTTATTGGTGATACCATCTTTTGATATCATTAGAGTTGATGTCAGGTATATGTCTCTAGCTATTTTAGCTAGAAAAGCTTTATGGATTAAACTTGGAATGCTGACATGTCTTCTAAGTCAACTTTGCTTTCCCTTTCTTTCCAGGGTAAATAATCATTTCGTTCCTTTCCTCACAACAAGGAACAAAAGCCTGATCCTTCATCCTCAGGAGCGGTATCTGTTTGGAAACTATTTCCAGTTTGGAATATATCCAAGCCTTATAGAAACCTATAGCCAGCTCCTAAGTATCTATGAAGGTGCGGCCCTTATTCCAGCTCAGCTGGTATGGGGCAGATTACGTTTTCTTCAAAGAAATTTGGATCAATTCCGTTCTTAATCTCTGGTTTCAGAAACATTGTTTCAGAAAGGTACAGAATTGGCTTCAAGTTAAGGCCTCCTGCTAAGAGATTCTTTTCTTTCCCGTGTCCCAGTTGACACAGCAAGGCTCAGCATTTCTGAAATGTGTTTCAGATCTAGAGTTGGCTGGAGTATTTATGCCAGTTCCAGTTCTGGAACAGGGGCTGGGGTTTTATTTTATCTCTTCATTGTACCAGAGAAGGTCAATTCCTTCAGACCAGTTCTGGATCTATCATTATTGAATCGTTATGTTAGGATACCAACATTCAAGATGGTTACTGTAGGACTATCCTGCCTTTTGTTTAGCAAGGGCATTATATGTCTACAATAGATTTACAGGATGTGTATCTGCATATTCCGATTCATCCAGATCACTTTTAGTGTCTGAGATTCTCTTTTTAGACAAGCATTACCAGTTTTGTGGCTCTACTGTTTGGCCTAGCCTCAGTTCCAAGAATTTTTTTCAAAGGTTCTCGGTGCCCTTCTTTCTGTAATCAGAGAATAGGGTTTTGGTATTTCCTTATTTGGACGATATCTTGGTACTTGCTCAGTCTTCTCATTTTCGAAGAATCTCATACGAATCGACTTGTGTTGTTTCTTCAAGTTCATGGTTGGAGGATCAATTTACCAATCAGTTCATTGATTCCTCAGACAAGGGTAACCTTTTTAGGTTTCTAGATAAATTCAGTGTCTATGACTCTGTCCTTGTCAGACAAGAGAAGTTTAACATTGATATCAGCTTGTCAAAACCTTCAGTCACAATCATTCCCTTTGGTAGCCTTATGCATGGAAATGTTGGGTCTTAGGACTGCCGCATCAGATGCGATCTCCTTTGCTCGTTTTCACATGCGACCTCTTCAGCTCTGTATGCTGAACCAATGGTGCAGGGATTACTCAAAGATATCTCAATTAATATCTTTAAACCGATTTTACGACACTCTCTGACATGGTGGACAGATCACCATCGTTTAGTTCAGGGGGCTTCTTTGTTCTTCCGACCTGGTCTATAATCTCAACAGATACAAGTCTTACAGGTTGGGGAGCTGTGTGGGGGTATCTGACGGCACAAGGGGTTTGGGAATCTCAGGAGGTGAGATTTCCGATCAATATTTTGGAACTCCGTGCAATTTTCAGAGCTCTTCAGTCTTGGCCTCTTCTGAAGAGAGAGTTGTTCATTGTTTTCAGATAAGACAATGTCACAACTGTGGCATACATCAATCATCAAGGAGGGACTCACAGTCCTCTGGCTATGAAAGAAGTATCTCGAATTTTGGTTTGGGCGGAATCCAGCTCCTGTCTAATCTCTGCGGTTTATATCCCAGGTATGGACAAATTGGAAAGCGGATTATCTCAGTCGCCAAACGTTGCATCCGGGCGAATGGTCTCTTCACCCAGAGGTATTTCTTCAGATTGTTCAAATGTGGGAACTTCCAGAAATAGATCTGATGGCTTCTCATCTAAACAAGAAACTTCCCAGGTATCTGTCCAGATCCCGGGATCCTCAGGCGGAGGCAGTGGATGCATTTTTACTTCCTTGGAAGTATCATCCTGCCTATATCTTTCCGCCTCTAGTTCTTCTTCCAAGAGTAATCTCCAAGATTCTGAAGGAATGCTCGTTTGTTCTGCTGGTAGCTCCGGCATGGCCTCACAGGTTTTGGTATGCGGATCTTGTCCGGATGGCCTCTTGCCAACCGTGGACTCTTCCGTTAAGACCAGACCTTTTGTCTCAAGGTCCTTTTTTCCATCAGGATCTAAAATCCTTAAATTTAAAGGTATGGAGATTGAACGCTTGATTCTTGGTCAAAGAGGTTTCTCTGACTCTGTGATTAATACTATGTTACAGGCTCGTAAATCTGTATCCAGAGAGATATATTATAGAGTCTGGAAGACTTATATTTCTTGGTGTCTTTCTCATCATTTTTCTTGGCATTCTTTTAGAATACCGAGAATATTACAATTTCTTCAGGATGGTTTAGATAAGGGTTTGTCCGCAAGTTCCTTGAAAGGTCAAATCTCTGCTCTTTCTGTTCTTTTTCACAGAAAGATTGCTATTCTTCCTGATATTCATTGTTTTGTACAAGCTTTGGTTCGTATAAAGCCTGTCGTTAAGTCAATTTCTCCTCCTTGGAGTTTGAATTTGGTTCTGGGGGCTCTTCAAGCTCCTCCATTTGAACCTATGCATTCATTGGATATTAAATTACTTTCTTGGAAAGTTTTGTTCCTTTTGGCCATCTCTTCTGCCAGAAGAGTTTCTGAATTATCTGCTCTTTCTTGTGAGTCTCCTTTTCTGATTCTTCATCAGGATAAGGCGGTGTTGCGAACTTCTTTTGAATTTTACCTAAAGTTGTGAATTCCAACAACATTAGTAGAGAAATTGTGGTTCCTTCATTATGTCCTAATCCTAAGAATTCTAAGGAGAAATCGTTGCATTCTTTGGATGTTGTTAGAGCTTTGAAATATTATGTTGAAGCTACGAAATCTTTCTGTAAGACTTCTAGTCTATTTGTTATCTTTTCCGGTTCTAGGAAAGGCCAGAAAGCTTCTGCCATTTCTTTGGCATCTTGGTTGAAATCTTTAATTCATCTTGCCTATGTTGAGTCGGGTAAAATTCCGCCTCAGAGAATTACAGCTCATTCTACTAGGTCAGTATCTACTTCCTGGGCGTTTAGGAATGAAGCTTCGGTTGACCAGATCTGCAAAGCAGCAACTTGGTCCTCTTTGCATACTTTTACTAAATTCTACCATTTTGATGTATTTTCTTCTTCTGAAGCAGTTTTTGGTAGAAAAGTTCTTCAGGCAGCGGTTTCAGTTTGAATCTTCTGCTTATGTTTTTTGTTAAACTTTATTTTGGGTGTGGATTATTTTCAGCAGGAATTGGCTGTCTTTATTTTATCCCTCCCTCTCTAGTGACTCTTGTGTGGAAAGATCCACATCTTGGGTAGTCATTATCCCATACGTCACTAGCTCATGGACTCTTGTTAATTACATGAAAGAAAACATAATTTATGTAAGAACTTACCTGATAAATTCATTTCTTTCATATTAACAAGAGTCCATGAGGCCCACCCTTTTTTGTGGTGGTTATGATTTTTTTGTATAAAGCACAATTATTCCAATTCCTTATTTTATATGCTTCGCACTTTTTTTCTTATCACCCCACTTCTTGGCTATTCGTTAAACTGATTTGTGGGTGTGGTGAGGGGTGTATTTATAGGCATTTTAAGGTTTGGGAAACTTTGCCCCTCCTGGTAGGAATGTATATCCCATACGTCACTAGCTCATGGACTCTTGTTAATATGAAAGAAATGAATTTATCAGGTAAGTTCTTACATAAATTATGTTATTTTTATTTTACAGGCAAGTTTGTATTTATTTTAACTAGGTAGAATAGATACTAAATAGCTATTAACTATTTAATAACTACCTAGCTAGAATAAATACAAATTGACCTGTAAAATAAAACGTAAACTAAGTTACACTAACACCTAACCCTACAATTAAATAAATTCCCTAAATTAAATACAATTAACTAAATTCAATAAATTTATGATCTTTAAACTAATTACACCTAATCGAATAGCCCTATCAAAATAAAAAAAGCCCACCCAAAATAAAAAAAACAACCTAGCCTAAACTAAACTACCAATAGCCTTTAAAAGGGCCTTTTGCGGGGCATTGCCCCAAAGAAATCAGCTCTTTTACCTGTACAAAAAATACAACTAACCACCTCAACAGTAATACCCACCACCCACACAACCAAACCCCCCAAATAAAACCCTAACTAAAAAAAACTAAGCTCCCCATTGCCCTGAAAAGGGCATTTGGACAGGGGAATTGCCCTTAAAATGGCATTTAGCTCTATTGCAGCCCAAACCCCTAATCTAAAAATAAAACCCACCCAATACACCCTTTAAATAATCCTAACACTAACCTCCGAAGATCCACTTACAGTTTTGAAGAACCGACATTCATCCTCAACGAAGCCGGCAGAAGTCTTCAACCAAGCGGCAAGATGCATCAGCCAATAGGATTTTTTCAACCTTAATTCCGACTTCTGCCCGTCTGGAGGACCACTTCTGCTGGCTTCGTTGAGGACTTCTTGCTGCTTGGATGAAGACTTCTCCCGGCTTCGTTGAGGATGGATGTCGGCTCTTCAAAACTGTAAGTGGATCTTCGGGGGTTAGTGTTAGGATTTTTTAAGGGTGTGTTGGGTGGGTTTTATTTTTAGATTAGGGGTTTGGACTGCAATAGAGCTAAATGCCCTTTTAAGTGCAATGGGGTGCTTATTTGGTTTTTTTAGTTAGGGTTTTATTTGGGGGTTGGTTGTGTGGGTTTTACTGTTGGGGGGGTTGTTTGTATTTTTTTTTTACAGGTAAAAGAGCTGATTTCTTTGGGGCAATGCCCCGCAAAAGGCCCTTTTAAGGGCTATTGGTAGTATAGTTTAGGCTAGGGTTTTTTTTATTTTGGGTGGGCTATTAGATTAGGTGTAATTATTTTAAAGATCTTGTAATTTGTTTTTTATTTTCTGTAATTTAGTGTTTTGTTTTGTTTTGTAATTTAGCTAATTGTATTGAATTTAGGGAATTTATTTAATTGTTGAGTTAGGTTAGGTGTAAGTGTAAGACAGGTTAGGCTTTATTTTACAGGTCAATTTGTATTTCTTTTAGCTAGGTAGTTATTAAATAGTTAATAACTATTTAGTAACTATTCTACCTGGTTAAAATAAATACAAACTTGCCTGTGAAATAAAAATAAACCCTAAGCTAGATACAATGTAACTATTTGTTATATTGTACCTAGCTTAGGGTTTATTTTACAGGTAAGTATTTAGTTTTAAATAGGAATTATTTAGGTAATGATAGTAATTTTTATTTATATTTATTTTAATTATATTTAAGTTAGGGGGTGTTAGGGTTAGACTTAGATTTAGGGGTTAATAAATGTAGGTAGGTGGCGGCGATGTTAGGGACAGCAGATTAGGGGTTAATAATATTTAACTAATGTTTGGGAGGTGGGAGTGCGGCGGTTTAGGGGTTAATATGTTTATTATAGTGGCGGCGATATCGGGAGCAGCAGATTAGGGGTTAATATTTTTATTTTAGTGTTTGCAATGCGGGAGGGCCTCGGTTTAGGGGTTAAAAGGTAGTTTATGGGTGTTAGTGTACTTTTTAGCACTTTAGTTATGAGTTTTATGCTACGGCTTTGTAGTGTAAAACTCATAACTACTGACTTTAGAATGCGTTACGAATCGTGACGGGATAGGGTGTACCGCTCACTTTTTGGCTTCCCAGGACAAGCTTGTAATACCGGCGCTATGGAAGTCCCATTGAAAAAAGACTATACGCAATTTGCGTAAGTTGATTTGCGGTACGGCCAAAAAAGTGTGCGGTGCCCCTAAATCTGCAAGACTCGCAATTGCAGCGGTAGTAAAAAATGAGGCTTAACGCTGCTTTCTTTCATGTAATTAGCAAGAGTCCATGAGCTAGTGACATATGGGATATACATTCCTACCAGGAGGGGCAAAGTTTCCCAAACCTCAAAATGCCTATAAATACACCCCTCACCACACCCACAAATCAGTTTTACAAACTTTGCCTCCCATGGAGGTGGTGAAGTAAGTTTGTGCTAGATTCTTCGTTGATATGAGCTTCGCAGCAGGCTGGAGCCCGGTTTTCCTCTCAGTGTGCAGTGAATGTCAGAGGGATGTGAAGAGAGTATTGCCTATTTGAATTCAATGATCTCCTTCTACGGGGTCTATTTCATAGGTTCTCTGTTATCGGTCGTAGAGATTCATCTCTTACCTCCCTTTTCAGATCGACGATATACTCTTATATATACCATTACCTCTACTGATTCTCGTTTCAGTACTGGTTTGGCTTTCTACTACATGTAGATGAGTGTCCTGGGGTAAGTAAGTATTATTTTTGTGACACTCTAAGCTATGGTTGGCCCTTTTATAAAAAGTGCTAAATATATGTGTTTAAACATTTATTTGCCTTGATTCAGGATGTTCAACATTCCTTATTTCAGACAGTCAGTTTCATTATTTGGGATAATGCATTTGAATAATCAATTTTTCTTACCTTAAAATTTGACTTTTTTTCCTGTGGGCTGTTAGGCTCGCGGGGGCTGAAAATGCTTCATTTTATTGCGTCATTCTTGGCGGCGACTTTTTTGGCGCAAAAGATTTTCTTTGTCATTTCCGGCGTCATACCTGTCGCCGGAAGTTGCGTCATTTTTTTGACGTTTTTGCGCCAAAAATGTCGGCGTCACCGGATGTGGCGTCATTTTTTGCGCTTAAAGCATTTAGGCGCCAAATAATGTGGGCGTCTTTTTTAGCGCTAAAAAATCTGAGCGTCATTATTGTCTGCACATTATTTAAGTCTCATTGTTTATTTGCTTCTGCTTGCTAGAAGCTTGTTCATTGGCATTTTTTCCCATTCCTGAAACTGTCATTTAAGGAATTTGATCAATTTTGCTTTATATGTTGTTTTTTCTATTACATATTGCAAGATGTCTCAGATTGACCCTGAATCAGAAGATACTTCTGGAAAATTGCTGCCTGATGCTGGATCTACCAAAGATAAGTGTATTTGTTGTAAACTTATGGTAACTGTTCCTCCGGCTGTTGTTTGTAATGTATGTCATGACAAACTTGTTAATGCAGATAAGATTTCCTTTAGTAATGTTCCATTACCTGTTGCTGTTCCATCAACATCTAATATTCAGGGTGTTCCTGTTAACATAAGAGATTTTGTTTCTAAATCTATTAAGAAGGCTATGTCTGTTATTCCCCCTTCTAGTAAACGTAAAAAGTCTTTTAAAACTTCTCATTTTTCAGATGAATTTTTAAATGAACATCATCATTCTGATTCTGATAATGATTTTTCTGGTTCAGAGGATTCTGTTTCAGAGGTTGATACTGATAAATCTTCATATTTATTTAAAATGGAATTTTTTCGTTCTTTATTTAAAGAAGTCTTAATTGCATTAGAAATAGAGGAATCTGGTCCTCTTGATACTAAATCTAAACGTTTGAATACAGTTTTTAAACCTCCTGTAGTTATTCCAGAGGTTTTTCCCGTCCCTGATGCTATTTCTGAAGTAATTTCTAGGGAATGGAATAATTTGGGTAATTCATTTACTCCTTCTAAACGGTTTAAGCAATTATATCCTGTGCCATCTGACAGATTAGAGTTTTGGGACAAAATCCCTAAGGTTGATGGGGCTATCTCCACTCTTGCTAAACGTACTACTATTCCTACGGCAGATAGTACTTCCTTTAAGGATCCTTTAGATAGGAAAATTGAATCCTTTCTAAGAAAAGCTTACTTATGTTCAGGTAATCTTCTTAGACCTGCTATATCTTTGGAGGATGTTGCTGCAGCTTCAACTTTCTGGTTGGAAGCTTTAGCACAACAATTAACAGATCATAATACTCATAGCATTGTTAATCTTCTTCAACATGCTTATAACTTTATTTGTGATGCCATCTTTGATATCATTAGGGTTGATGTCAGGTATATGTCTTTAGCTATTTTAGCTAGAAGAGCTTTATGGCTTAAAACTTGGAATGTTGATATGTCTTCTAAGTCAACTTTGCTTTCCCTTTCTTTCCAAGGTAATAAATTGTTTGGTTCACAGTTGGATTCTATTATTTCAACTGTTACTGGGGGGAAAGGAACTTTTTTACTACAGGATAAAAAATCTAAAGGTAAATTTAGGTCTGCTAATCGTTTTCGTTCCTTTTGTCAATAAGGAACAAAAACCTGATCCTTCCCCTACAGGAGCAGTATCAGTTTGGAAACCATCTCCAGTCTGGAATAAATCCAAGCCTTTTAGGAAGCCAAAGCCAGCTCCCAATTCCACATGAAGGTGCGGCCCTCATTCCAGCTCAGCTGGTAGGGGGCACATTACGTTTTTTCAAAGAAATTTGGATCAATTCGATTCACAATCTTTGGATTCAGAATATTGTTTCACAAGGGTACAGAATAGGCTTCAAGATGAGGCCTCCTGCAAGAAGATTTTTTCTTTCCCGTGTCCCAATAAATCCAGTGAAGGCTCAAGCATTTCTGAAATGTGTTTCAGATCTAGAGTTGGCTGGAGTAATTGTGCCAGTTCCAGTTTTGGAACAGGGGCTGGGGTTTTACTCAAATCTCTTCATTGTACCAAAGAAGGAGAATTCCTTCAGACCAGTTCTGGATTTAAAAATATTGAATCGTTATGTAAGGATACCAACATTCAAAAAGGTAACTATAAGGACTATTCTGCCTTTTGTTCAGCAAGGGCATTATATGTCCACAATAGATTTACAAGATGCATATCTGCATATTCCGATTCATCCAGATCACTATCAGTTTCTGAGATTCTCTTTTCTAGACAAGCATTACCAGTTTGTGGCTCTGCCGTTTGGCCTAGCAACAGCTCCAAGGATTTTTACAAAGGTTCTCGGTGCCCTTCTATCTGTAATCAGAGAACAGGGTATTGTGGTATTTCCTTATTTGGACGATATCTTGGTACTTGCTCAGTCTTCACATTTAGCAGAATCTCATACGAATCGACTTGTATCGTTTCTTCGAGAACATGGTTGGAGGATCAATTTACCAAAGAGTTCGTTGATTCCTCAGAAAAGGGTAACCTTTTTAGGTTTCCAGATAGATTCACTGTCCATGACTCTGTCTCTAACGGACAAGAGACGTCTAAAATTGGTTTCAGCTTGTCGAAACCTTCAGTCTCAATCATTCCCTTCGGTAGCCTTATGCATGGAAATTCTAGGTCTTATGACTGCTGCATCGGACGTGATCCCCTTTGCTCGTTTTCCCATGCGACCTCTTCAGCTCTGTATGCTGAACCAGTGGTGCAAGGATTATACAAAGATATCACAATTAATATCTTTAAAACCGATTGTACGACACTCTCTAACGCGGTGGACCGACCATCATCGTTTAGTTCAGGGGGCTTCTTTTGTTCTTCCGACCTGGACTGTGATCTCAACAGATGCAAGTCTGACATTTTGGGGAGCTGTATGGGGGTCTCTGACAGCACAAGGGGTTTGGGAATCTCAGGAGGCGAGATTACCAATCAACATTTTGGAACTCCGTGCGATTTTCAGAGCTCTTCAGTCGTGGCCTCTTCTAAAGAGAGAGTCGTTCATTTGTTTTCAGACAGACAATGTCACAACCGTGGCATATGTCAATCATCAAGGAGGGACTCACAGTCCTCTGGCTATGAAAGAAGTATCTCGAATACTTGTATGGGCGGAATCCAGCTCCTGCCTAATTTCTGCGGTTCATATCCCAGGTATAGACAATTGGGAAGCGGATTATCTCAGTCGCCAAACATTTCATCCGGGCGAATGGTCTCTTCACCCAGAGGTATTTCTTCAGATTGTTCAAATGTGGGGACTTCCAGAAATAGATCTGATGGCTTCTCATCTAAACAAGAAGCTTCCCAGGTATCTGTCCAGATCCAGGGATCCTCAGGCGGAAGCAGTGGATGCATTGTCACTTCCTTGGAAGTATCATCCTGCCTATATCTTTCCGCCTCTAGTTCTTCTTCCAAGAGTGATTTCCAAGATTCTAAAGGAGCGTTCGTTTGTTCTGCTGGTGGCTCCAGCATGGCCTCACAGGTTTTAGTATGCGGGTCTTGTTCGGATGGCTACTTGCCAACCGTGGACTCTTCCGTTAAGACCAGACCTTCTATCGCAAGGTCCTTTTTTCCATCAGGATCTCAAATCCTTAAATTTGAAGGTATGGAGATTGAACGCTTGATTCTCAGTCATAGAGGTTTCTCTGACTCCGTCATTAATACTATGTTACAGGCTCGTAAATCTGTGTCTAGGAAGATATATTATCGAGTCTGGGAGACTTACATTTCTTGGTGTTCTTCTCATAATTTTTCTTGGCATTCTTTTAGAATTCCTAGAATTTTACAGTTTCTTCAGGATGGTTTGGATAAAGGTTTGTCTGCAAGTTCCTTGAAAGGACAAATCTCTGCTCTTTCTGTTCTTTTTCACAGAAAGATTGCTAATCTTCCTGATATTCATTGTTTTGTACAGGCTTTGGTTCGTATAAAACCTGTCATTAAGTCAATTTCTCCTCCTTGGAGTTTGAATTTGGTTCTGGGGGCTCTTCAAGCTCCTCCGTTTGAACCTATGCATTCGCTGGATATTAAATTACTATCTTGGAAAGTTTTGTTTCTTTTGGACATCTCTTCTGCTAGAAGAGTTTCTGAATTATCTGCTCTTTCTTGTGAGTCTCCTTTTCTGATTTTTCATCAGGATAAGGCGGTTTTGCGAACTTCGTTTAAATTTTTACCTAAGGTTGTGAATTCTAACAACATTAGTAGAGAAATTGTGGTTCCTTCGTTGTGTCCTAATCCTAAGAACTCTAAGGAAAGATTGTTGCATTCTTTGGTTGTAGTTAGAGCTTTGAAATATTATGTTGAAGCTACTAAAGATTTCCGAAAGACTTCTAGTCTATTTGTTATCTTTTCTGGTTCTAGGAAAGGTCAAAAGGCTTCTGCCATTTCTTTGGCATCTTGGTTAAAATCCTTGATTCATCATGCTTATGTTGAGTCGGGTAGAACTCCGCCTCAAAGGATTACAGCTCATTCTACTAGGTCAGTCTCTACTTCCTGGGCATTTAGGAATGAAGCTTCGGTTGATCAGATTTTCAAAGCAGCAACTTGGTCTTCTTTGCATACTTTTACTAAATTCTACCATTTTGATGTGTTTTCTTCTTCTGAAGCAGTTTTTGGTATAAAAGTACTTTAGGCAGCTGTTTCAGTTTGATTCTTCTGCTTATAATTTCAGTTTTTTTCATTATAAGATTTAAACTTTATTTTGGGGTGTGGATTATTTTTCAGCGGAATTGGCTGTCTTTATTTTATCCCTCCCTCTCTAGTGACTCTTGCGTGGAAGATCCACATCTTGGGTATTCATTATCCCATACGTCACTAGCTCATGGACTGTTGCTAATTACATGAAAGAAAACATAATTTATGTAAGAACTTACCTGATAAATTAATTTCTTTCATATTAGCAAGAGTCCATGAGGCCCACCCTTTTTTGAGGTGGTTATGATTTTTTTGTATAAAGCACAATTATTCCAATTCCTTATTTTATATGCTTTCGCACTTTTTTCTTATCACCCCACTTCTTGGCTATTCGTTAAACTGATTTGTGGGTGTGGTGAGGGGTGTATTTATAGGCATTTTGAGGTTTGGGAAACTTTGCCCCTCCTGGTAGGAATGTATATCCCATACGTCACTAGCTCATGGACTCTTGCTAATATGAAAGAAATGAATTTATCAGGTAAGTTCTTACATAAATTATGTTTTTTTACTCATAACGCAAGACTCGTAATCTAGCCGATAGTTAATAAGGTTTTTTATTGTTGTGCAGTTGATAATACATATTTGGTGATGTTGTAGATGTAAAGCTGATTATGCAGCTCTTTAAAGAATAAATTGCTAATACTAACTTTAAAGGACATTTAATGCCACTTGATTTTGTATAAAAAAATGTCTCGCGCTTCCAGAAAGCAAATTCTGTAACCTGCAAATGAAATTCAAATGTGGCTGAAAATATTGGTACCTTCCATTTAATTAGGAAAATGCACAAATTTTCTCTGACAAAAGTATTTGGTATCCACCATTCATTATTTCAAATGTAATAGACTAGGAACTTCAATTTGATGACTTCACATTTACTTTAAACAGTAAAACATTTTAGTGTGGCTCAGACAAAAAAATATTGGTAATCTTATTTGAATCATATTTTGTAGCACAGCCTTTAGAGACAATAACCACAATCAAGTACTTTCTGCAGCTCTGATTTCTACACTTTTCAACTGGGATTTTGTCCCACTCTTCTTGAGCAAACTGCTCCAGTTCTTTCAAGTTTGATCAGTGCCTTTTCCCAACTGCGAGTTTCTGGACTCATAGAAGACCACTTTGGAACAGTGTAATGTTTTTTTCTCATCCATTCTTAGGTGCTTTTTGAGGTATGTTTTGGGCCATTATCCTGCTGGAGGACCAGGGGTCAAGTCGGGCGGGAACACATGGGAACAGAGTTCCTGCACTATTTTTGCAGGAGGAACTAAGTTTTCTCTGGACAGAGAACAGAAACGCTTCAGTAAACACTGCTGCTGCTGGTGGAAGGAGCTGAAGTACAGTCCGGTTAGAGAGGTAGTGAGATCATCTAGTAATGGGCAGTAACACTTCCTACAACACACTAAATGCTAGCCTGTCAGCGGTCCTGCTGTGTGATCACCCCACACTGTGGAACACATGGTGCTTACATTTCTGTGTGGCTTGATTGGGGTTATTTAGCTCCCCTCAACAGAAATAGGACTATTGCTCCTTAAGTGGGTGAGACTCTGTGAGTAGGAGTCTCAGGCCCAAAGTCAACCATTCAACCCTTCATTGGATTTAATTTGCTTTCATTAACCAAAGCGTATAGATTATATACATATAATTACAGTGTATATATATACATTTATATAAAACAATATTAATTGTGAGGGGGTGAAAGTCTTGGTGAGTTCCCACACTTTTTTGTAGGACTTGAACCCTGTGGAGGACCCATGACCTGTGATTGAGACACAGCTTTCTAGCACTGGGAAGTACGTTTCGCTACAGAATGCCTTGATAGTCTCTGATTTCATTGTGCCCTGCACAGATTCTAGGCACCCAGTGCCAGAGGCAGCAATGCAACCCCAAAGCATCACTGAGCTGAGAGCTTTTTTTCCCTTTTGTAAACATGGAGTTGCTGTGATTTGCCAAAAAGCTCTACTTTTTGTTTTGTCAGTCTAAAGGACATTCTCCCAGAAGGACTGTGACTTGTCAAACTCCATGATTTTCTGTGTTACCAATACTTTAAAATGTAAGGGTACCAATATGTTTGCCACATCTGTAACTGATTTATGCAATTTGCAGCATTTTTAAAACATAGGGTACAGATTTTGCTTTTTGGCCTTTCTAGTGAGCGCAGGAAAAAGCATAATTTTTTCGAAGAATCAGTAGATTTTTATTAAAGTTCCTTTAACATGAGGCAATATCGTTTGTACGTTACACTTGAAATAACAGTCCAATAGGTTAAGTAATCACATAAAGGGATAATAAATTGTGAATTATCATATAGATTTTCTCCTCTCTTTTACTTACAGTACTTTAACTACAGCATCCTCCTTAGCCTGCTGGCCTGCTCGGTCTTCCTACAGATCAGCAGCATTGGAAAACTGGCTCTCATGTTGTCTATTCAGATTCTCTACATCATCATCGTGGAGGCACCAGAAGTTGTTCTTTTTGACAATTACGATCTGCTAGTGACTGCTAATGCAATGTAAGTCTCATTGGTTTTAGCAAAGGAACTTCCTAAACTTATTTGCTAATCATTAGGTGTCAAATCTCACTGAAATATCCCCAAAACTGTAACACTAAGTAAATGATCACGACATTAAAATCAGTGGCCTGGTGGCAGCAGATCTTGCCAAGGTATGTTCTTTGACATGCAAATTGTAAATATCGCTGTTTCCAAAACCCTGGTTTATTGTGGGTGATCCGTAAAATCATCCATGTTGAAAGTTAAAAAAACAACAACAACAAAAACAGGAAATGCATGTTTGTGGTCACCTGATACTAGAGTCTCAGTTGCTGGTTGGTTAGAAAAACAAACACCGGTAGCAGAAAGTGAACACTCATTCACAAGGATAATTTTTTTTATACACTTATAGATGTGATAAAGAAAAACATCACATTAATGTCCCTTTTAAAGATTCAAGCCTCTTACATCTAGTGCTGAAGATCCCATTAATGAATCACATGCTCGTGAAATGTCTTTTTAATGATAATAATGATATCATTATTCTAATGTTATAGCTAGAACATGAGATTTTGGATGAAACAAGTGCCGAAAAAAATGTTTGTTGTTATCTGTGGAACGGTAAATCATTAAATACAAAAGTAATTTAAAAAATTGATGGGAATGATATAAATATTTTATTAATCTGTTTAGGAGCAATAAAGCCCCACATTTTTACAACATACTTTCATAAATTGGCCTTCTGTCCAAGATGCAGTTAGATTCTCACAGGAGAATTGCTTCATTACACCAAAATGCTCTATTGGGAATAGGTTTCTTTTTAATGTTGTGAACAAATGCATGAAAAAGGAACAGCAGTTCAATTAGATCAGTGATTCACAAACATTCCCTGATGTGTCACAAACATTTATGGTCTGAAATTGTTTTTACAGGGGGAATATAGATGTCACCTTAATCCTTCAAAAAAAAAAACATGCAAAAAGCATGAAATTAAATGTAATTTTATAATGCAATAGTGTTCCTGAACTGTAAGGCTTGTACACTTAAATATATTGGTACAGAAAAACTATACTGATGTCTGTGAGTCTCAGCAGCTGTAGCCGAACACCATTGTTAAAGTTAAACCTGTATGTATAAAAGGGACACAGTTAAAGGGGCACAGTTAAAAACACTCTGTTCGCATCAGTTATAAGAGACGATAGTAGCTTTATTTTTGGTCAAAAGGCAAATTATGTAATCTGACAATGCTGCAAATCAAATATCTTGTTTTGGCCACTTGCAGCATTTTGAAAACAAGGGGCCACACACGATATGCAACGTCGCACGCAAAAGCCGGCGACGCCAAATTTTGCACTGGTTTGGTATCCTATATACGGCGTAACATAAAAGTTACGCTCGTATATTTCACCCTTCGGCCGTAGTTTTTTGGCCCATAGACTGACATATAAAAGCCGCGCAGTTTGGTATCCAATATACAGCGTAAGGACTTACGTGGCGAAAATGAAGAAATCTTACTCCATTTTCACCTTGCCACAAAATGCAGGCGTAGTAAGCCTTACGCTGAGTATTGGAGCCCCGTAACTCCCTAAACTGCCTGCAAAATAAAACCTAACACTTAATGCATGCGCAATGTCTATCTACCTGTCAACCGCAATCCCCCACCGCAATCCCTAATAAAGTGCTTAACCCCTAAACCGCCGCTCCCGGACCCCGCCGCCACCTACATTAAATGTATTACCCCCTAATCTGACCCCCCTACACCGCCGCCACCTATATTAAATATATTAACTCCTAATCTAATCCCCCTATACCGCCACCACCTATATTAAATATATTAACTCCTAATCTAATCCCCTTATACCGCCGCCACCTATATTAAATATATTAACCCCTAATATGATCCCCCTACACCGCCGCCACCTATATTAAATATATTACCCCTTAATCTAATCCCCCTACACCGTCGCTACCTATTTTAAAAATATATTCACCCCTAATATGATCCCCCTACACCGCCGCCACCTATTTTAAATATATTATCAGCCCTTAAAAGGGCCTTTTGCGGGGCATTGCCCCAAAGTAATCAGCTCTTTTACCTGTAAAAAAAAAGAACAATCCTCCATTACAACCCACCTGATCCCCCCTTAAAAAAACCTAAGTCTATCCCCCAAGTGGTCCTTACCTGTCCTGAAGACCGGCGGAGAAGGTCCTGTTCCAGGCGGAGAAGTCTTCTTTCAAGCGGCGACCTCTTCTTCTTCCAGGAACCAGACGGCGCGGAGCGGAGGAGTTGAAGACCCGATGACACCGGAGCTGAAGACCGGCCACGCTGGAACTGAAGATCAGCGACGCTGGAACTGAAGACCGCGGAGCCATGGAGCGTGGAGAATCCTCTTCATACGATCTCCGCCGTACACTGAATAGGAATTCAAGGTACGCAATTAAAAATGACGTCCCTTGAATTCCTATTGGCTGATTTGAGCCTTCAAATTCAAATCAGCCAATCAGATGAGAGCTACTGTAATTCTATTGGCTGATTTAAATAGCCAATAGAATAAGAGCTACTGTAATTCTATTTGCTATTCAAATCAGCCAATAGAATTGCAGTAGCTCTTATTCTATTGGCTATTCAAATCAGCCAATGGAATTACAGTAGCTCTCATCCGATTGGCTGATTTGAATTTGAAGGCTCAAATCAGCCAATAGGAATTCAAGGGACGACATTTTTAATCGCGTACCTTGAATTCCTATTCAGTGTACGGTGGAGATTGTATGAAGAGGATCCTCCACGCTCCATGGCTCCGCAGTCTTCAGTTCCAGCGTCGCCGACCTTCAGTTCCAGTGTGGCCGGTCTTCAGTTCCAGAGTGGACGGTCTTCAGCTCCGCGGTCATCGGTCTTCAACTCCTCCGCTCCGCGCCGGCTGGTTCCTGGAAGAAGAAGAGGTCGCCGCTTGGAAGAAGACTTCTCCGCCTGGAACAGGACCTTCTCCGCCGGTCTTCAGGACAGGTAAGGACCACTTGGGGGTTAGACTTAGATTTTTTTAAGGGGGGATCGGGTGGGTTTTAGAGTAGGGGTGTGTGGGTGGTGGGTTGTAATGGAGGGGGGGGATTGTTCTTTTTTTTTACAGGTAAAAGAGCTGATTACTTTGGGGCAATGCCCCACAAAAGGCCCTTTTAAGGGCTGGTAATAGAGCTGATTACTTTTGTAATTTAGTTTAGGGTAGGGAAATTTTATTATTTTGGGGGGCTTTTTTATTTTATTAGGGGGCTTAGATGAGGTGTAATTAGCTTAAAATTCTTGTAATCTTTTTTTATTTTTTGTAATTTAGTATTTGTTTGTTTTTGTAATATAGTTTAGTGTATTTAACTGTATTTTAGTTGAGATAATTGTAGTTTATTTAATTAATTTATTTATTGATAGTGTAGTGTTAGGTGTAATTGTAACTTAGGTTAGGATTTATTTTACAGGTAATTTTGTAATTATTTTAACTAGGTAGCTATTAAATAGTTATTAACTATTTAATAGCTATTGTACCTAGTTAAAATAAATACAAAGTTACCTGTAAAATAAATATTAACCCTAAAATAGCTACAATGTAATTATTAATTATATTGTAGCTATCTTAGGGTTTATTTTATAGGTAAGTATTTAGTTTTAAATAGGAATAATTTAGTTAATAATATTAATATTATTTAGATTTATTTCAATAATAATTAAGTTAGGGGGTGTTAGGGTTAGACTTAGGTTTAGTGGTTAATATATTTAATGTAGGTGTAGGGGGATTAGATTAGGGGTTAATAAATTTAATATAGGTGGCGGCGGTGTAGGGGGCTCAGATTAGGGGTTAATATATTTAATATAGCTGGCGGCGGTGTAGGGGGATCAGATTAGGGGTTAATATAGTTAATATAGGTGGCGGCGGTGTAGGGGGTCAGATTATATTTAATATAGGTGGCGGCGGTGTAGGGGGATCAGATTAGGGGTTAATATAGGTGGCGGCGGTGTAGGGGGGTCAGATTAGGGGTAATACATATAATATAGGTGGCAGCGGTTTAGGGGTTAATACATTTATTGTTAGGAGTGAGAGGGGGGATTGCGGATAGAGGGGTATACATGCCGGGCTATTTTTGGGAGGCATGTTAGACAGTAACGGGAGATTTAATATTTTAGTTAGTTTTTTTTTAGGCGGCGGCAGTTTCTAAAGTGCCGTAAGTCACTGGCGACTCCAGAAATTTGTACTTATGCTTATTTCTGGACATCGCTAGTTTGTCCGACTTACGGCACTTTAGCAACTGTCGGCGCTGTATATGTGATAGCTCGATGTGCGAGGTGAAACTATGGGCGGTGCAGGTTTCCACGCTTGCGCCGAAACCTGCGCCGTATATCGGATCGTGCCCATAGTTTATAGATTTTTTCCTGACAAATTCGCCAGTTTACTGTCGCACGATAAATAATCAGCCATTACAAGTGGTTGGATATTGCTACCGTGAGTTCACAGAAGCAATTAGTGCTCCAAAAATTACCCAAAGATCTCTGGTTAATTTTCCAAATGTGCCCCAATTTCCCCCAAAATTAAGTGTATGGTTGTTGTTTTTTATTTTTATGTTGTAAAAAAATATAATGCAATGCTATTTAGCATACATTATCATAAACAATTATACATAATAACTCACAAATTATAGCTTCTTGGACTTATTGTAGTTTATCATTGATTAATTAGTTTACATCATGTTTAGAAATTTCCTGACCTAAGTTTTAAAAATGCCTGTCATGCTGGTAAAGTAGTAACTGTGTGGCAACTCTGGTTTTACCCTTGATAAAGGGATTAAACACATAAACAAAGCTCCAGATGGTTTTTTCCAGCTCAAAAATGTGGGCTGCATGTGGCTCTCAAAAGGGAATGTACCTATGTGTTTAACCCCTTTTGTAAAACTTAACAGGAAAGTGTACAATAAAATTAACTTCCCCCTAATGTGTTCCTAATGACTTGTTAAGGTAGCTGCATAAAATGTTCCTTAATGTTTATTTTTGTATGTGAAATAGCTGCTTTTGTTCATTGAAGCCTCAATCCATTGTTCTTAAGTTCTTCTTAAGCCTGAAGATGCAAAAGCTTGTCTGCAACAATTACTTTTTGTTGATTTTAGCTCACATTTCGTTATAAACCCGAACTTGTTCCAGTTTGTTTATGAACGTGTATTTTTATTTTTGTAAACACAGAGTTTGCTAGTTTCAAAATGTGTTTGATTTTTAGGAAAATCACACAGTTGTTCTTTGATCTTTGTTCTGTGTTGAGCAAAACTAAAACCCAGACAGAAGTCAGAGCCACAATGATAATTCGCACTATAATAATAAAAGATTATTGATGTTTGCCGTAAATATTGACATAAGGGCTTATGGAATACTGAATAAAACTGGCAGCGTCGCGCTTGGTTGTCACGTCAGTGGAAGGTGCCAAACCGTCTCACACACTGTCACTACTAGATTTCTTAACCTGCTGTTTTCACATTTACTTTTCTGTTTTTTATATACAGTTCCTCGTTGAATCAAACTCTGGATGGAGACGGCTGGTAAGCAACCTTTGTTTGTGTGTTGTCTTTCTTAAAATAGAATATGCTTGTTTTTGGAATGACACATGTTGGGAATTCACACAACCCTTTCTCTGTAGATTAACAGTAATCCTTGTAACTACTCTTGACTTTCTCTGTGCTGTAGACAAGGCTTACACAACAAGGTGTTTCCCTGTTATAAAGGCGGTAGCTTTTATTTGCCTTACCCCTCAATTTGAAAGAATTTACTCTCACTAGATAATTTGTGATTCCTGTGTTATAATGTGTAGGAATATGTAAAGGAACTGCTCCGGGAGGGGGGTCACAGTATGTATGGATGTGTTTGCTTTTGTAGGAAAATATCAGGTTAGGGGAAGAACAGGGCGAACAAGGTAAATAACCCAGATCATTTACACTTCAGGAGTGTAAAGCAGTGTCAAATGAAAATGTATCTGTTAATGCTGTAATATCATATCTGTCCTCTCAAGTGGGTACTTAACTCTAATGATATTTAGACATCTCCAGGTACGGGCCTTTTCATTTAAATGCATGTTATCTAAACACTAATTCCATTTCATGCACATCCCTCTAATCCTGAGTGCTGCCATTATGGAACCTAGTTTACAATGCAGGTATCTAAAGGAGAGTCACTGCACATGTGCAAACAGGTCAGCACTAGAATGCAGGGAAAAACTGATTTCAACATGGCGGCACCCGTGACTAGAGAGAGGTGGGACATAGTCTCAGTGCTATGATTATAAAATGTATTTAGTATTTAATGTCCCTTTAAGCAACTCTTGCTATTTATGTGATTTTTTAAACTAAATGAACAGAACTACTTCAAAGACAATGCAGGTTGAGCAAGTACACCTGGGGAAGAGTGTAGGAATACTATGGAACACTTAAAGGGACAGTACACTATAAAATTGTTTCTCCCTTAATGTGTTTCCAACAACTTTTTTTTTACCAGCTGCAGAGTATAAAATGTATGAGATTGGCTTTTTAAGGTTTATTTGTGTATATGAATTAGCTGATTTTGTGTTTTGAAGCCACAACCTAATAAAATGGGTTGAGCTTGTAGGTATAATCAGATCTCATTACTTTATTACATTGTGTACATATACCTGCTTCTTTATCTTATATCTCTCTGTAAACCAAAGACCAATAATTGGAGAGAACAATGGAAAATTAACATTGTATTACCTTCTCTTCTCTAACCCACTGGGAGTGTAATTTCTTCTACTGGCTGTGTTTACACAGCTTGGCCTTGAGGCCAAAAACTTTCAGGGTACGTGGGGATACCACACGCTAAATAAACTATTTCAAATGCCAATATGAGGGTAAAGGAAATACTTGTAAACAATTTAATACACTCCAGCAGGTAAAGAGGATCATTGGGAACAAATTAATGAGGAGAACATTTTTGAGTAAACTGTCCATTTAAGCTATTTAAACCCCCCTCTTACCGTTTTTATATTATATATATATATATTACATGTAACTTTGTTTTTCTTAGGATTGCCTTATGCATGTCCAGGCATTTTTTAATTCCTTTACAGTCCCTGTGTTTACCACCTCAATTGAAGTTTATTCCATGAATCCACCACCCTTTCTGTAAAAAAAAATGATTCCTTGCGTTTCTCATGAAACTGCTACCCATTTGTGAAAAATGCTTTCAGCTTCTACTTTATTAAAGGGACAGTCAACACCAGAATTTTTGTTGTTTTAAAAGATAGATAATCCCTTTATTACCCATTCCCCAGTTTTGCATAACCAACACAGTTATTATAATACACTTTTTACCTCTGTGATTAACTTGTATCTAAACATCTTCTGACAGCCCCCTGATCACATGACATTTTATTTATTATCTATTGACTTTCATTTTAGCCAATTATTGCAGTGTCTGCCACAATCCACGGGCGTGCTCACAATGTTATCTATAGGGTTTACCTGAACTAGCTCTCCCCTGCTGTGAAAAGCAAATACAAAAGCATGTGATTAGAGGCAGCCTTCAAGGGTATAGAAATTATCATATGAGCCTTCCTAGGTCTAGCTTTCAACTAAGAATAACAAAAGAACAAAGCAAAATTGGTGATAAAAGTAAATTGGAAAGTTGTTTAAAATGACATGCCCTATTTGAAACATGAGGGTTTTTTTTGGACTTGACTGTCCCTTTAAGTCCCTTCATATATTTGAAGGTTTCTTTCAACCTTTTTCCCTTCTCTCCTCTAAACTATACATATTTAGGTCACAGAGTCTTTCTTTGTACATTTTATATTTTAGACTGTACCAGGGGTGTATTTTGGCCTAGGAAAACAAGGCACTTGCCTTGGGCAGCAGATTGGAGGGGGGGAGGCAGCACTTTTGGCTATATTTGTAAGAAGCTTACAGTTATTTTAGAAGTATTATACAGGTATATAATGAGAGATATTGCCCGAGGAGTTTATAGAGGGTATAATAAGACACTGCCCATGGAGCTTACAGTTTAGAGGTAACTCTGAACCTTTCATGTATTTAACTAGCTATTACCTTTAGTTCTGTTGGCTTTGAGCACTTCATATTATGTTTGGGAAAGTATTGTATCAAGAAATCTGTGTTTGGGGGGTTTATATATATATTTATATATATATATATATATATATATATATATATATATATATATTGCAGCAATAGATAGATGTGGGTATGTGTATATGTGCGTGTGTATGTGTATAACTATGTGTGGGTGTATGCCTGTGTGTTTTGCAAGTCCTTGTCAACATTTACTTTGGAAATATAATGGAAAAAAAAGTTCACGTTACTCCCAGACCCAAAAATATTATGGCCAAAAAATGCCTTCAACCTGGTGTGGGGGGGGGATTTTGAGTGCCTAGGACAGCACAAAACCTAAATACCGCCACTGCTGTGAACCATTTTAGTAGCAGTCTAGTTTATTTATATCTTTTGGAAGATATGGTCTCCAGAACTGTACACAGTATTCCAGATTTGGCCTAACTAATGATCTGTAAAGTGGCATAAGAACCTTGCTATTTCTGCTACTAATACCTCTCCCAATGCAACCAAGTATTTAATTAGCTTTACTGGCAGCACTTCTGCATTGTGTACCAACTTTTAAATAATCTGAAATAATAATTCCCATCCCCTTTCTTCTTTAGTTACAGTCAGTAAATGTATCATTGAGACTATGCTGTAATCATGTGAACTAAAGATGCTGCTTGCTTGTATTCAACCTATAGGATGTTAGCAAAAGCAGTTGCGCATTGCACCCCTTTCTGACATCTTTGGGGTTAACCCTAACACCTAATGCAGTAAGGTTAACTCTTGGATGCCAGGGAGGGCAGTGCAAGCAACACATTGTAGTCCTCTCTAGCTTACAAGGAGTTAACTCTACCAAGTGCTATTTGGAATAGAATACAGGGTGACAACATTCACACGCAACTTAATGCACCTTTCAAGTTTGCTAATCTCAGTGTACCTTTATTTTAATGAAGGATAATTATCTAATGTGGCAAGAAATACCCAGAATGGTGTAGCAATATGAGCAGGCCTGTGGCTTTACATTAGTAATACATGGAGCAGCACATGTTTGTATGTCGTACATGCTGTTATCACATTGTTTAGGGATTCAGTGTATGCTAAATTAAACATGAATGAACATCTAGTATTCCATAGAGTATATGTTCCCAGCTTAAAGAACGCTTAGCTGTCTCATTAGTGGCAAGTTCTGTCATATATTTATTATTGAAATCATTACTGTCCAATGTTTTCATGGGCTGAAGTGTTTTAGTGTAGCATGATGATGGGCCAGATGCAATAAAAAAAAAACTCAGAACATATACATAAATATATACACTATAATATGTGGGCATATATAAATATATTATTTTTATGTATGTACTTACTCACTATTGCAGTCATATCTAGTCTGCTAATCTTATCTAGTAATATATATATAAAAAAATAAATATTCGTATATATATTCTTGCATGCCATTGCTATGTATGAGGGCGTGCACAGCAATAGTTTGTTGTTAGACACAGATACATACATTCTGCTTATGCATACCAATGGATTGCCTGCATCAGACCTCAGATACATTACCTCTAGCAGTCTGTTTATACTGGGAACATGCCCTGACCTTAGGGAACCACAAATGCCAGCTTTATGCTCTGTGCTGTGATTAAATCAATTAAACCCCATTATGGGCCAGATTGCAAGTGGAGAGTCATTTAGCGCTCCTGCTCTCTCGCTAACTCCGCTAGAAGTAAGCTTTTTGCGCGTGTCGGGTAGCGGTTGTATTACAAGTTGAAAGTAAAAAATTTTTAACACCCTACTAACGTGCAAACCCGATTGCATATTCTCAAGAGCGCTAACATGACATGTAAATATGAATATTTCACCCATTCCAATGTTCTTCACATAGAAGAATATGTTTGAGTTATTAATAAATACATATTTCTGTATATAAATCTACCTTTTTGGCCATTATAGATGTGGAAAGTCTATATTCATATTTTGACCATACTTTGGGATTAAGAGCATGTGAATACTTTTTGAAGACTAAGTCACCAAACTGAGACATAAGTGATTCCTTTGTATTGAAACTGTTACAATTCGTCCTTACGCATAACTATTTTTTGCTTGATAGAACTATTTACCTACAGAAGAGAGGCACAGCAATGGGCACTTGCTGTGCCCCTACATATGCTAATCTTTCTTTTACAAGATATGACGAGTCCACGGATTTCATCCTTACTTATGGGATATCGCCTCCTGGTCAGCAGGAGGAGGCAAAGAGCACCACAGCAGAGCTGTATATATAGCTCCTCCCTTCCCTCCCCCTCCAGTCATTCTCTTTGCCTGTGTTAGTGATAGGAAGAGGCAGAGTGAGGTGTTAGTTTATAGATTCTTCTATCAAGTGTTTATTATTTTTTAAGTAGTGCCACAGTGTGCTACTTTGTTCTGGGGTGTAGCCTAGACCAAATCAGTCTCTTCAATAAAATAAGAGAAGCATTTGGTGGCTTTCAAGCCATGGGAACTTGTGAGACATTATTCTTACTGAGGGAGAAAATGCTCAGTATTTTTTTGTTTCCACAGGCCAATGTGAAGGGGAGAAGAGAACTTCACAAGCCGGGTGAGATGCCTTGCTGCCGGGCAGCCTTCTAAAGGTAAGTGCTAAACTTTATTATCTATCCTCTGGTGGCTCAGAGGGAATGTGACAAGCTGGGTTCAATCCTGGCATGTTCTAAGAATGGAGTTAGCACTTTATTTTTGAAAATATATTTCCCTGAAATGGCGATTAGTTTTTCAAGGCAGCCCTGTGTTCAGAAACATGTCGCCCCTTTAGAATCCCAGCGGCTTCTATCTATTTAGCCGGCGATAGGGAGGGTTCTCATTTTTCACTTTTGGGTGATTAGTGAGGGGGCATTTTGTATAATCCCTGCGTCTTGTGATTTCTGTTCTGAAGGGAAGCTGGCAGGCAGGGTGTTTCTATGTCTGGTAACCTTTTATTTGTCATACTACCAATAATGGGGAAAGTAAGTTGGGAAGTGACAATAATAAGATTGGGAACGGGTTTAACAGAATAACCCCTTTCATGACCGGTACTCCTGATCGCTATGACCTAGGTTTCAGTAAAGTCAACAGAGAGTTTTTGGTTTGTCATGTTGCTTTAGGAACAGTAATGTTTATGTTGTGTCGTTATTTCCTACTGTGGGTACTGTTTTCATGGCGGTTTCATCTTTGTTTTACATAACCTCATGGGTGCTAGAGATTGATACGCCCACGATGGGCGGAATTTAAATTTCTCCAACATAGGTGTGTCCGGTCCACGGCGTCATCCTTACTTGTGGGATATTCTCTTCCCCAACAGGAAATGGCAAAGAGCCCAGCAAAGCTGGTCACATGATCCCTCCTAGGCTCCGCCTTCCCCAGTCATTCTCTTTGCCGTTGCACAGGCAACATCTCCACGGAGATGGCTTAGAGTTTTTTGGTGTATTGGACACCTTTTTCACTGGGAGCCTCATTTTCGCGCCACTAATGCGCAGTTGTTTTTGAGAAGCAAGGCATGCAGATGCATGTGTGAGGAGCTCAGATCCACTGAAAAAGCTTATTGAAGGCGTCATTTGGTATCGTATTCCCCTCTGGGCTTGGTTGGGTCTCAGCAAAGCAGATACCAGGGACTGTATAGGGGTTAAATGTAAAAACGGCTCCGGTTCCGTTATTTGAAGAGTTAAAGCTTTCAAATTTGGTGTGCAATACTTTTAAGCCTTTAAGACACTGTGGTGAAATTTTGGTGAATTTTGAACAATTCCTTCATACTTTTTCACATTACTTTTTCAGTAATAAAGTGTGTTCAGTTTAAAATTTAAAGTGACAGTAACGGTTTTATTTTAAAACGTTTTTTGTGCTTTGTTATCAAGTTTATGCCTATTAACATGTCTGAACCATCAGATAGACGATGTTCTGTATGTTCGGAAGCCAAGGTTCCTCTCCATTTAAATATATGTGATGAATGTGACAAACAAAGTAGGGACAATGATGCCACTGATAATAATGTTGCCCAAAATGATTCCTTAAGTGAGGGGAGTAAGCATGGTACTGCATCATCTCCTTCTATGTCTACACCAGTCTTGCCCACTCAGGAGGTCCCTAGTTCATCTAGTGCGCCAATCCTCCTTACTATGCAACAATTAACGGCTGTAATGGATAATTCTATTAACAACATTTTAGCCAAAATGCCCACTTATCAGCGAAAGCCCGACTGCTCTGTTTTAGATACTGAAGAGCATGAGGACGCTGATGATAATGGTTCTGACATGCCCTTACACCAGTCTGAAGGGGCCAGGGAGGTTTTGTCTGAGGGAGAAATTTCAGATTCAGGAAAAATTTCTCAACAAGCTGAACCTGACGTTATTACATTCAAATTTAAATTGGAACATCTCCGCGCTCTGCTTAAGGAGGTGTTATCTACTCTGGATGATTGTGACAATTTGGTCATTCCAGAGAAATTATGTAAGATGGACAAGTTCCTAGAGGTCCCGGTGCCCCCCGAAGCTTTTCCTATACCCAAGCGGGTGGCGGACATTGTAAATAAAGAATGGGAAAGGCCCGGCATACCTTTTGTCCCTCCCCCTATATTTAAGAAATTATTTCCTATGGTCGACCCCAGGAAGGACTTATGGCAGACAGTCCCCAAGGTCGAGGGGGCGGTTTCTACTCTAAACAAACGCACCACTATCCCTATAGAAGATAGTTGTGCTTTCAAAGATCCTATGGATAAAAAATTAGAGGGTTTGCTTAAAAAGATGTTTGTTCAGCAAGGTTACCTTCTGCAACCAATTTCATGCATTGTTCCTGTCACTACAGCAGCGTGTTTCTGGTTCGAAGAACTAGAAAAGTCGCTCAATAAAGCAACTTCTTATGAGGAGGTTATGGACAGAGTTCAAGCACTTACATTGGCTAACTCTTTTACCTTAGACGCCACTTTGCAATTAGCTAGATTAGCGGCGAAAAATTCAGGTTTTGCTATTGTGGCGCGCAGAGCGCTTTGGCTAAAGTCTTGGTCAGCGGATGTGTCCTCCAAGAACAAATTGCTTAACATCCCTTTCAAGGGGAAAACGCTGTTTGGCCCTGACTTGAAAGAGATTATTTCAGACATCACTGGGGGAAAGGGCCACGCCCTTCCTCAGGATAGGTCTTTTAAGGCTAAAAATAAAACAAATTTTCTTCTGTTAAGTGTGATCAGTCCACGGGTCATCATTACTTCTGGGATATTACTCCTCCCCAACAGGAAGTGCAAGAGGATTCACCCAGCAGAGCTGCATATAGCTCCTCCCCTCTACGTCACCCCCAGTCATTCTCTTGCACCCAACGACTAGATAGGATGTGTGAGAGGACTATGGTGATTATACTTAGTTTTATATCTTCAATCAAAAGTTTGTTATTTTAAAATAGCACCGGAGTGTGTTATTACCTCTCTGGCAGAGTTTGAAGAAGAATCTACCAGAGTTTTACTATGATTTTAGCCGGAGTAGTTAAGATCATATTGCTGTTTCTCGGCCATCTGAGGAGAGGTAAACTTCAGATCAGGGGACAGCGGGCAGATGAATCTGCATAGAGGTATGTAGCAGCTTTTATTTTCTGACAATGGAATTGATGAGAAAATCCTGCCATACCGATATAATGTCATGTATGTATACTTTACACTTCAGTATTCTGGGGAATGGTACTTCACTAGAATTACACTGTAAGAAGTACATAAAGCTTTTTAATAAATAAGAAATTATGTTTAACGTTTTTGCTGGAATGTAAAATCGTTTTCATTTGCTGAGGTACTGAGTGAATAAATGTTCGGGCACTATTTTTCCACTTGGCAGTTGCTTAATCTTTTTTCTGACAGTTTCTGTTCTCTCTCACTGCTGTGTGTGAGGGGGAGGGGCCGTTTTTTGGCGCTTTTGCTACGCATCAGAAATTTCAGTCAGCAGTTCATTGTATTTCCTGCATGATCCGGTTCATCTCTACAGAACTCAGGGGTCTTCAAAACTTATTTTGAGGGAGGTAATTTCTCTCAGCAGAGCTGTGAGATTATAGTTGACTGAGATAAAAAACGTTTATTCTGTAATTTTTTCCTGCTTTCAGAATTAGTTGTCTTTTGCTAATGGGATTAAACCTTTGCTAAAGTTGTGTTATTTACAAGGATTGAGGCTATAACTGTTTTAATTTATTAATTTTCAACTGTCATAGATCTTCTGTGCTTCTTAAAGGCACAGTACGTTTTTAATAATATTCTAATAGAATTGTATTCCAAGTTGCAAGTTTATTTGCTAGTGTGTTAAACATGTCTGATTCAGAGGAAGATACCTGTGTCATTTGTTGCAATGCCAAAGTGGAGCCCAATAGAAATTTATGTACTAACTGTATTGATGCTACTTTAAATAAAAGTCAATCTGTACAAATTGAACAAATTTCACCAAACAACGAGGGGAGAGTTATGCCGACTAACTCGCCTCACGTGTCAGTACCTGCATCTCCCGCTCGGGAGGTGCGTGAGATTGTAGCGCCGAGTACATCTGGGCGGCCATTACAAATCACATTACAGGATATGGCTACTGTTATGACTGAAGTTTTGGCTAAATTACCAGAACTAAGAGGTAAGCGTGATCACTCTGGGGTGAGAACAGAGTGCGCTGATAATATTAGGGCCATGTCAGACACTGCGTCACAGGTGGCAGAACATGAGGACGGAGAACTTCATTCTGTGGGTGACGGTTCTGATCCAAACAGATTGGATTCAGATATTTCAAATTTTAAATTTAAGCTGGAAAACCTCCGTGTATTACTAGGGGAGGTGTTAGCGGCTCTGAATGATTGTAACACAGTTGCAATACCAGAGAAAATGTGTAGGTTGGATAAATATTTTGCGGTACCGGCGAGTACTGATGTTTTTCCTATACCTAAGAGACTTACTGAAATTGTTACTAAGGAGTGGGATAGACCTGGTGTGCCGTTCTCACCCCCTCCGATATTTAGAAAAATGTTTCCAATAGACGCCACCACACGGGACTTATGCAAACGGTCCCTAAGGTGGAGGGAGCAGTTTCTACTTTAGCTAAGCGTACCACTATCCCGGTGGAGGATAGCTGTGCTTTTTCAGATCCAATGGATAAAAAATTAGAGGGTTACCTTAAGAAAATGTTTGTTCAACAAGGTTTTATATTGCAACCCCTTGCATGCATTGCGCCGGTCACGGCTGCAGCGGCATTCTGGATTGAGTCTTTGGAAGAGAACATTAGTTCAGCTACTCTGGACGACATTACGGACAGGCTTAGAGTCCTTAAACTAGCTAATTCATTCATTTCGGAGGCCGTAGTACATTTAACTAAACTTACGGCGAAGAATTCAGGATTCGCCATTCAGGCACGCAGGGCTCTGTGGCTAAAATCCTGGTCAGCTGATGTTACTTCTAAGTCTAAATTGCTTAATATACCTTTCAAAGGGCAGACCTTATTCGGGCCCGGGTTGAAAGAGATTATCGCTGACATTACAGGAGGTAAAGGCCATGCCCTGCCTCAGGACAAAGCCAAAGTTAAGGCTAGACAGTCTAATTTCTCCAACATAGGTGTGTCCGGTCCACGGCGTCATCCTTACTTGTGGGATATTCTCTTCCCCAACAGGAAATGGCAAAGAGCCCAGCAAAGCTGGTCACATGATCCCTCCTAGGCTCCGCCTACCCCAGTCATTCTCTTTGCCGTTGTACAGGCAACATCTCCACGGAGATGGCTTAGAGTTTTTCATTATTCAATCAAGAGTTTGTTATTTTCAAATAGTGCTGGTACGTACTATTTACTCAGAAACAGAAAAGAGATGAAGAATTCTGTTTGTATGAGGAAAATGATTTTAGCAACCGTAACTAAAATCCATGGCTGTTCCACACAGGACTGTTGAGAGCAATTAACTTCAGTCGGGGGAACAGTTTGCAGTCTCTTGCTGCTTGAGGTATGACACATTCTAACAAGACGATGTAATGCTGGAAGCTGTCATTTTCCCTATGGGATCCGGTAAGCCATGTTTATTACGATTGTAAATAAGGGCTTCACAAGGGCTTATTTAAACTGTAGACTTTTTTTGGGCTAAATCGATTGATATTAACACTTATTTAGCCTTGAGGAATCATTTATTCTGGGTATTTTGATTTAATAATATCGGCAGGCACTGTTTTAGACACCTTATTCTTTAGGGGCTTTCCCAAAGCATAGGCAGAGTCTCATTTTCGCGCCGGTGTTGCGCACTTGTTTTTGAGAGGCATGGCATGCAGTCGCATGTGAGAGGAGCTCTGATACTTATAAAAGACTTCTGAAGGCGTCATTTGGTATCGTATTCCCCTTTGGGTTTGGTTGGGTCTCAGCAAAGCAGATACCAGGGACTGTAAAGGGGTTTAAAGCTTAAAACGGCTCCGGTTCCGTTATTTTAAGGGTTAAAGCTTCCAAAATTGGTGTGCAATATTTTCAAGGCTTTAAGACGCTGTGGTGAAAATTTGGTGAATTTTGAACAATTCCTTCATGTTTTTTCGCAATTGCAGTAATAAAGTGTGTTCAGTTTAAAATTTAAAGTGACAGTAACGGTTTTATTTTAAAACGTTTTTTGTACTTTCTGATCAAGTTTATGCCTGTTTAACATGTCTGAACTACCAGATAGACTGTGTTCTGAATGTGGGGAAGCCAGAATTCCTATTCATTTAAATAAATGTGATTTATGTGATAATGACAATGATGCCCAAGATGATTCCTCAAGTGAGGGGAGTAAGCATGGTACTGCATCATTCCCTCCTTCGTCTACACGAGTCTTGCCCACTCAGGAGGCCCCTAGTACATCTAGCGCGCCAATTCTCCTTACTATGCAACAATTAACGGCTGTAATGGATAATTCTGTCAAAAACATTTTAGCCAAAATGAACCCTTGTCAGCGTAAGCGTGGCTGCTCTGTTTTAGTTACTGAAGAGCATGACGACGCTGATATTAATATCTCTGAAGGGCCCCTAACCCAATCTGAGGGGGCCAGGGAGGTTTTGTCTGAGGGAGAAATTACTGATTTAGGGAACATTTCTCAGCAGGCTGAATCTGATGTGATTACATTTAAATTTAAATTGGAACATCTCCGCATTTTGCTTAAGGAGGTATTATCCACTCTGGATGATTGTGAAAATTTAGTCATCCCAGAGAAACTATGTAAAATGGACAAGTTCCTAGAGGTGCCGGGGCTCCCAGAAGCTTTTCCTATACCCAAGCGGGTGGCGGACATTGTTAATAAAGAATGGGAAAGGCCCGGTATTCCTTTCGTCCCTCCCCCCATATTTAAAAAATTGTTTCCTATGGTCGACCCCAGAAAGGACTTATGGCAGTCAGTCCCCAAGGTCGAGGGAGCGGTTTCTACTTTAAACAAACGCACCACTATTCCCATAGAGGATAGTTGTGCTTTCAAAGATCCTATGGATAAAAAATTAGAAGGTTTGCTTAAAAAGATGTTTGTTCAGCAGGGTTACCTTCTACAACCCATTTCATGCATTGTCCCTGTCACTACAGCCGCATATTTCTGGTTTGATGAACTGCTTAAGGTGCTCGATAGTGACTCTCCTCCTTATGAGGAGATTATGGACAGATTCACTCTAGACGCCTCTTTGCAATTGGCTAAGTTAGCGGCTAAGAACTCTGGGTTTGCTATTGTGGCGCGCAGAGCGCTTTGGTTGAAATCTTGGTCGGCTGATGCGTCTTCCAAGAACAAGCTACTAAACATTCCTTTCAAGGGGAAAACGCTGTTTGGTCCTGACTTGAAAGAGATTATCTCTGATATCACTGGGGGTAAGGGCCACGCCCTTCCTCAGGATCGGCCCTTCAAGGCAAAAAATAGACCTAATTTTCGTCCCTTTCGTAAAAACGGACCAGCCCAAGGTGTTACGTCCTCTAAGCAAGAGGGTAATACTTCTCAGGCCAAGCCAGCTTGGAGACCAATGCAAGGCTGGAACAAGGGAAAGCAGGCCAAGAAACCTGCCACTGTTACCAAGACAGCATGAAATATTGGCCCCCGATCCGGGACCGGATCTGGTGGGGGGCAGACTCTCTCTCTTCGCTCAGGCTTGGGCAAGAGATGTTCTGGATCCTTGGGCGCTAGAAATAGTCTCCCAGGGTTATCTTCTGGAATTCAAGGGACTTCCCCCAAGGGGGAGGTTCCACAAGTCGCAGTTGTCTTCAGACCACATAAAAAGACAGGCGTTCTTACATTGTGTAGAAGACCTGTTAAAAATGGGAGTGATTCATCCTGTTCCATTAAGAGAACAAGGGATGGGGTTCTACTCCAATCTGTTCATAGTTCCCAAAAAAGAGGGAACGTTCAGACCAATCCTAGATCTCAAGATCTTAAACAAATTTCTCAAGGTCCCATCGTTCAAGATGGAAACCATTCGAACTATCCTTCCTTCCATCCAGGAAGGTCAATTTATGACCACGGTGGATTTAAAGGATGCGTATCTACATATTCCTATCCACAAGGAACATCATCGGTTCCTAAGGTTTGCATTCCTGGACAAACATTACCAGTTCGTGGCGCTTCCTTTCGGATTAGCCACTGCTCCAAGGATTTTCACAAAGGTACTAGGGTCCCTTCTAGCGGTGCTAAGACCAAGGGGCATTGCAGTAGTACCTTACCTGGACGACATTCTGATTCAAGCGTCGTCCCTTCCTCAAGCAAAGGCTCACACGGACATTGTCCTGGCCTTTCTCAGATCTCACGGCTGGAAAGTGAACGTGGAAAAGAGTTCTCTATCCCCGTCAACAAGGGTTCCCTTCTTGGGAACAATTATAGACTCCTTAGAAATGAGGATCTTTCTAACAGAGGCCAGAAAAACAAAGCTTCTGGACTCTTGTCGGATACTTCATTCCGTTCCTCTTCCTTCCATAGCTCAGTGCATGGAAGTGATCGGGTTGATGGTGGCGGCGATGGACATAGTTCCTTTTGCGCGCATTCATCTAAGACCATTACAACTGTGCATGCTCAGTCAGTGGAATGGGGACTATACAGACTTGTCTCCGAAGATACAAGTAAATCAGAGGACCAGAGACTCACTCCGTTGGTGGCTGTCCCTGGACAATCTGTCTCAAGGGATGATGTTCCACAGACCAGAGTGGGTCATTGTCACGACCGACGCCAGTCTGATAGGCTGGGGCGCGGTCTGGGGATCCCTGAAAGCTCAGGGTCTTTGGTCTCGGGAAGAATCTCTTCTACCGATAAATATTCTGGAACTGAGAGCGATATTCAATGCGCTCCAGGCCTGGCCCCAGCTTGCGAGGACCAGGTTCATACGGTTTCAATCAGACAACATGACGACTGTTGCGTACATCAACCATCAGGGGGGAACAAGGAGTTCCCTAGCGATGGAAGAAGTAACCAAAATTATTCTTTGGGCGGAGTCTCACTCCTGCCACCTGTCTGCTATCCACATCCCAGGAGTGGAAAATTGGGAAGCGGATTTTCTGAGTCGTCAGACATTGCATCCGGGGGAGTGGGAACTCCATCCGGAAATCTTTGCCCAAGTCACTCACCTGTGGGGCATTCCAGACATGGATCTGATGGCCTCTCGTCAGAACTTCAAAGTTCCTTGCTACGGGGCCAGATCCAGGGATCCCAAGGCGGCTCTAGTGGATGCACTAGTAGCACCTTGGACCTTCAAACTAGCTTATGTGTTCCCGCCATTTCCTCTCATCCCCAGGCTGATAGCCAGGATCAAGCAGGAGAGGGCGTCGGTGATCTTGATAGCTCCTGCGTGGCCACGCAGGACTTGGTATGCAGATCTGGTGAATATGTCATCGGCTCCACCTTGGAAGCTACCTTTGAGACGAGACCTTCTTGTTCAGGGTCCGTTCGAACATCCGAATCTGGTTTCACTCCAGCTGACTGCTTGGAGATTGAACGCTTGATTTTATCGAAGCGAGGATTCTCAGATTCTGTGATCGATACTCTTGTTCAGGCCAGAAAGCCTGTGACTAGAAAGATTTACCACAAAATTTGGAAAAAATATATCTGTTGGTGTGAATCTAAAGGTTTCCCTTGGGACAAGGTTAAGATTCCTAGGATTCTATCCTTCCTTCAAGAAGGATTGGAAAAAGGATTATCTGCAAGTTCCCTGAAGGGACAGATTTCTGCCTTGTCGGTATTACTTCACAAAAAGCTGGCAGCTGTGCCAGATGTTCAAGCCTTTGTTCAGGCTCTGGTTAGAATCAAGCCTGTTTACAAACCTTTGACTCCTCCTTGGAGTCTCAATTTAGTTCTTTCAGTTCTTCAGGGGGTTCCGTTTGAACCCTTACATTCCGTTGATATTAAGTTATTATCTTGGAAAGTTTTGTTTTTAGTTGCGATTTCTTCTGCTAGAAGAGTCTCAGAATTATCTGCTCTGCAGTGTTCTCCTCCTTATCTAGTGTTCCATGCAGATAAGGTGGTTTTACGTACTAAACCTGGTTTTCTTCCAAAAGTTGTTTCTAACAAAAACATTAACCAGGAGATTATCGTACCTTCTCTGTGTCCAAAACCAGTTTCAAAGAAGGAACGTTTGTTGCACAATTTGGATGTTGTTCGCGCTCTAAAATTCTATTTAGATGCTACAAAGGATTTTAGACAAACATCTTCCTTGTTTGTTGTTTATTCAGGTAAAAGGAGAGGTCAAAAAGCAACTTCTACCTCTCTCTCTTTTTGGATTAAAAGCATCATCAGATTGGCTTACGAGACTGCCGGACGGCAGCCTCCCGAAAGAATCACAGCTCATTCCACTAGGGCTGTGGCTTCCACATGGGCCTTCAAGAACGAGGCTTCTGTTGATCAGATATGTAGGGCAGCGACTTGGTCTTCACTGCACACTTTTACCAAATTTTACAAGTTTGATACTTTTGCTTCTTCTGAGGCTATTTTTGGGAGAAAGGTTTTGCAAGCCGTGGTGCCTTCCATTTAGGTGACCTGATTTGCTCCCTCCCTTCATCCGTGTCCTAAAGCTTTGGTATTGGTTCCCACAAGTAAGGATGACGCCGTGGACCGGACACACCTATGTTGGAGAAAACAGAATTTATGTTTACCTGATAAATTTCTTTCTCCAACGGTGTGTCCGGTCCACGGCCCGCCCTGGTTTTTTTAATCAGGTCTGATATTTTATTTTCTTTAACTACAGTCACCAAGGTACCATATGGTTTCTCCTATGCAAATATTCCTCCTTAACGTCGGTCGAATGACTGGGGTAGGCGGAGCCTAGGAGGGATCATGTGACCAGCTTTGCTGGGCTCTTTGCCATTTCCTGTTGGGGAAGAGAATATCCCACAAGTAAGGATGACGCCGTGGACCGGACACACCGTTGGAGAAAGAAATTTATCAGGTAAACATAAATTCTGTTTTTCGTTCCTTTCGTAATTTCAAAGCAGGAGCAGCATCAACTTCCTCTGCACCAAAACAGGAAGGAGCTGTTGCTCGCTACAGACAAGGCTGGAAACCTAACCAGTCCTGGAACAAGGGCAAGCAGGCCAGGAAACCTGCTGCTGCCCCTAAAACAGCATGAATTGAGGGCCCCCGATCCGGGATCGGATCTAGTGGGGGGCAGACTTTCTCTCTTCGCCCAGGCTTGGGCAAGAGATGTCCAGGATCCCTGGGCGCTAGAGATAATATCTCAGGGATACCTTCTGGACTTCAAATACTCTCCTCCAAGAGAGAGATTTCATCTGTCAAGGTTGTCAACAATCCAGACAAAGAAAGAGGCGTTTCTACGCTGCGTACAAGAGCTCTTGTTAATGGGAGTAATCCATCCAGTTCCACGGTCGGAACAGGGACAAGGGTTTTACTCAAATCTGTTTGTGGTTCCCAAAAAAGAGGGAACTTTCAGACCAATCCTAGACTTAAAGATACTAAACAAATTCCTAAGAGTTCCATCGTTCAAGATGGAGACTATTCGGACAATCTTACCTATGATCCAAGAGGGTCAGTACATGACCACTGTAGATTTAAAAGATGCTTACCTTCACATACCGATTCACAAAGATCATTACCGGTACCTAAGGTTTGCCTTCCTAGACAGGCATTACCAGTTTGTGGCTCTTCCATTCGGATTGGCTACAGCTCCAAGAATCTTCACAAAGGTTCTGGGTGCTCTTCTGGCGGTTCTAAGACCGCGGGGAATCTCGGTAGCTCCATACCTAGACGACATTCTGATACAAGCTTCAAGCTTTCAAACTGCCAAGTTTCATACAGAGTTAGTACTGGCATTTCTAAGGTCACATGGATGGAAGGTGAACGAAAAGAAAAGTTCACTCGTTCCACTCACAAGAGTTCCCTTCCTGGGGACTCTTATAGATTCTGTAGAAATGAAGATTTACCTGACAGAGGACAGGCTAACAAGACTTCAAAGTGCTTGCCGCACCCTTCATTCCATTCAACACCCGTCAGTGGCTCAATGCATGGAGGTAATCGGCTTAATTGTAGCGGCAATGGACATAGTACCCTTTGCACGCTTACACCTCAGACCACTGCAACTGTGCATGCTAAGTCAGTGGAATGGGGATTACTCAGACTTGTCCCCTTCTCTGAATCTGGATCAAGAGACCAGAAATTCTCTTCTATGGTGGCTTTCTCGGCCACATCTGTCCAGGGGGATGCCATTCAGCAGACCAGACTGGACAATTGTAACAACAGACGCCAGCCTTCTAGGTTGGGGTGCCGTCTGGAATTCTCTGAAGGCTCAGGGACAATGGAGTCAGGAGGAGAGTCTCCTGCCAATAAACATTCTGGAATTGAGAGCAGTTCTCAATGCACTCCTGGCTTGGCCCCAGTTGACAACTCGGGGGTTCATCAGGTTTCAGTCGGACAACATCACGACCGTAGCTTACATCAACCATCAGGGAGGGACAAGAAGCTCCCTAGCTATGATGGAAGTATCAAAGATAATTCGCTGGGCAGAGTCTCACTCTTGCCACCTGTCAGCAATCCACATCCCGGGAGTGGAGAACTGGGAGGCGGATTTCTTAAGTCGTCAGACTTTTCATCCGGGGGAGTGGGAACTTCATCCGGAGGTCTTTGCCCAAATACTTCGACGTTGGGGCAAACCAGAAATAGATCTCATGGCGTCTCGACAGAACGCCAAGCTTCCTCGTTACGGGTCCAGATCCAGGGATCTAGGAGCAGTCCTGATAGATGCCCTGACAGCACCTTGGGACTTCAGGATGGCTTACGTGTTTCCACCCTTCCCGATGCTTCCTCGATTGATTGCCAGAATCAAACAGGAGAGAGCATCAGTGATTCTAATAGCACCTGCATGGCCACGCAGGACTTGGTATGCAGACCTGGTGGACATGTCATCCTGTCCACCTTGGTCTCTACCTCTGAAACAGGACCTTCTGATGCAGGGTCCTTTCAAACATCAAAATCTAACTTCTCTGAAGCTGACTGCTTGGAAATTGAACGCTTGATTTTATCAAGACGTGGGTTTTCTGAGTCAGTTATTGATACCTTAATACAGGCTAGGAAGCCTGTTACCAGAAGGATTTACCATAAGATATGGCGTAAATACCTATATTGGTGTGAATCCAAAGGTTACTCTTGGAGTAAGGTTAGGATTCCTAGGATATTGTCTTTTCTACAAGAAGGTTTAGAAAAGGGTTTATCTGCTAGTTCATTAAAGGGACAGATCTCAGCTCTGTCCATTCTGTTACACAAACGTCTGTCAGAAGTTCCTGACGTCCAGGCTTTTTGTCAGGCTTTGGCCAGGATTAAGCCTGTGTTTAAAACTGTTGCTCCACCATGGAGTTTAAACCTTGTTCTTAATGTTTTACAGGGCGTTCCGTTTGAACCCCTTCATTCCATTGATATAAAGTTGTTATCTTGGAAAGTTCTATTTTTAATGGCTATTTCCTCGGCTCGAAGAGTCTCTGAATTATCAGCCTTACATTGTGATTCTCCTTATTTGATTTTTCATTCGGATAAGGTAGTTCTGCGTACTAAACCTGGGTTCTTACCTAAGGTAGTCACTAACAGGAATATCAATCAAGAGATTGTTGTTCCTTCTTTGTGCCCAAATCCTTCTTCGAAGAAGGAACGTCTACTGCACAACCTGGATGTAGTCCGTGCTCTAAAATTTTACTTACAGGCAACTAAGGAATTTCGACAAACGTCTTCCCTGTTTGTCGTTTACTCTGGTCAGAGGAGAGGTCAAAAGGCTTCTGCTACCTCTCTTTCTTTTTGGCTTCGTAGCATAATTCGTTTAGCTTATGAGACTGCTGGACAGCAGCCTCCTGAAAGAATTACAGCTCATTCTACTAGAGCTGTGGCTTCCACTTGGGCCTTCAAGAATGAGGCCTCTGTTGAGCAGATTTGCAAGGCTGCAACTTGGTCTTCGCTTCATACTTTTTCCAAATTTTACAAATTTGACACTTTTGCTTCCTCGGAGGCTATTTTTGGGAGAAAGGTTCTTCAGGCAGTGGTTCCTTCTGTATAAAGAGCCTGCCTATCCCTCCCGTCATCCGTGTACTTTTGCTTTGGTATTGGTATCCCAGAAGTAATGATGACCCGTGGACTGATCACACTTAACAGAAGAAAACATAATTTATGCTTACCTGATAAATTCCTTTCTTCTGTAGTGTGATCAGTCCACGGCCCGCCCTGTTTTTAAGGCAGGTAAATATTTTTTAATTTATACTCCAGTCACCACTACACCCTTGGCTTCTCCTTTCTCGTTGGTCCTTGGTCGAATGACTGGGGGTGACGTAGAGGGGAGGAGCTATATGCAGCTCTGCTGGGTGAATCCTCTTGCACTTCCTGTTGGGGAGGAGTAATATCCCAGAAGTAATGATGACCCGTGGACTGATCACACTACAGAAGAAAGGAATTTATCAGGTAAGCATAAATTATGTTTTCGTCCCTTTCGCAGAAACGGACCAGCCTCAAATTCTACATCCTCTAAGCAAGAGGGTAATTCTTCTCAAACCAAGCCAGCCTGGAGACCGATGCAAGGCTGGAACAAAGGTAAGCAGGCCAAGAAGCCTGCTACCGCTACTAAGACAGCATGAGATGTTGGCCCACGCTCCGGGACCGGATCTGGTGGGGGGCAGACTCTCTCTCTTCGCTCAGGCTTGGGCAAGAGATGTTCAGGATCCTTGGGCGCTAGAAATAGTTTCTCAAGGTTATCTCCTGGAATTCAAGGAACTACCCCCAAGGGGAAGGTTCCACAGGTCTCAATTGTCTTCAGACCAAATAAAAAGACAGGCATTCTTACATTGTGTAGAAGACCTGTTAAAAATGGGAGTGATTCATCCTGTTCCATTAGGAGAACAAGGGATGGGGTTTTACTCCAATCTGTTCATAGTTCCCAAAAAAGAGGGAACATTCAGGCCAATTTTGGATCTCAAGATCCTAAACAAATTTCTCAGGGTTCCATCGTTCAAAATGGAAACCATTCGGACAATTCTTCCTACCATCCAAGAAGGTCAATTCATGACCACGGTGGATTTAAAGGATGCGTATCTACATATTCCTATCCACAAGGAACATCATCGGTTCCTAAGGTTCGCCTTTCTGGACAAGCATTACCAGTTTGTGGCACTTCCATTCGGATTAGCCACTGCTCCAAGAATTTTCACAAAGGTACTAGGGTCCCTTCTAGCGGTGCTAAGGCCAAGGGGCATTGCAGTAGTACCTTACTTGGACGACATACTGATTCAAGCGTCGTCTCTGCCACAAGCAAAGGCTCATACGGACATTGTCCTAGCCTTTCTCAGATCTCACGGGTGGAAAGTGAACGTAGAAAAAAGTTCTCTATTCCCGTCAACAAGAGTTCCCTTCTTGGGAACAATAATAGACTCCTTAGAAATGAAGATTTTTCTGACAGAGGCCAGAAAATCAAAACTTCTAAGCTCTTGTCAAGTACTTCATTCTTTTCTTCTTCCTTCCATAGCGCAGTGCATGGAAGTAATAGGTTTGATGGTTGCGGCAACGGACATAGTTCCTTTTGCGCGAATTCATCTAAGACCATTACAACTGTGCATGCTCAGACAGTGGAATGGGGATTATACAGACTTGTCCCCGACGATCCAAGTAGATCAGAGGACCAGAGATTCACTCCGTTGGTGGCTGACCCTGGACAACCTGTCACAAGGGATGAGCTTCCGCAGACCAGAGTGGGTCATTGTCACGACCGACGCCAGTCTGGTGGGCTGGGGCGCGGTCTGGGAACCCCTGAAAGCTCAGGGTCTATGGTCTCGGGAAGAATCTCTTCTCCCGATAAACATTCTGGAACTGAGAGCGATATTCAATGCTCTCAAGGCTTGGCCTCAACTAGCAAAGGCCAAATTCATAAGGTTTCAATCAGACAACATGACGACTGTTGCATATATCAACCATCAGGGGGGAACAAGGAGTTCCCTGGCGATGGAAGAAGTGACCAAAGTAATTCAATGGGCGGAGATTCACTCCTGCCACTTGTCTGCAATCCACATCCCAGGAGTGGAAAATTGGGAAGCGGATTTTCTGAGTCGTCAGACATTTCATCCGGGGGAGTGGGAACTCCATCCGGAAATCTTTGCCCACATAACTCAATTATGGGGCATTCCAGACATGGATCTGATGGCCTCTCGTCAGAACTTCAAGGTTCCTTGCTACGGGTCCAGATCCAGGGATCCCAAGGCGACTCTAGTAGATGCACTAGTAGCGCCCTGGACCTTCAACCTAGCTTATGTATTCCCACCGTTTCCTCTCATTCCCAGGCTGGTAGCCAGGATCAATCAGGAGAGGGCTTCGGTGATCTTGATAGCTCCTGCGTGGCCACGCAAAACTTGGTATGCAGACCTGGTGAATATGTCATCGGCTCCACCATGGAAGCTACCTTTGAGACAGGACCTTCTTGTTCAAGGTCCGTTCGAACATCCGAATCTGGCCTCACTCCAACTGACTGCTTGGAGATTGAACGCTTGATTTTATCAAAGCGTGGGTTCTCAGATTCTGTCATTGATACTCTTATTCAGGCTAGAAAGCCTGTAACTAGAAAAATTTACCATAAAGTATGGAAAAAATATATCTGTTGGTGCGAATCTAAAGGATTCCCATGGAACAAGATAAAAATTCCTAAGATTCTATCCTTTCTACAAGAGGGTTTGGAGAAAGGATTATCTGCAAGTTCTTTGAAGGGACAGATTTCTGCTTTATCTGTTTTACTTCACAAAAAGCTGGCGGCTGTGCCAGATGTTCAAGCCTTTGTTCAGGCTCTGGTTAGAATCAAGCCTGTTTACAAACCTTTGACTCCTCCTTGGAGTCTCAATTTAGTTCTTTCAGTTCTTCAAGGGGTTCCGTTTGAACCCTTACATTCCGTAGATATTAAGTTATTATCTTGGAAAGTTTTGTTTTTGGTTGCAATTTCTTCTGCTAGAAGAGTTTCAGAGTTATCTGCTCTGCAGTGTTCTCCTCCTTATCTGGTGTTCCATGCAGATAAGGTGGTTTTGCGTACTAAACCTGGTTTTCTTCCGAAAGTTGTTTCTAACAAAAATATTAACCAGGAGATAGTTGTGCCTTCTTTGTGTCCGAATCCAGTTTCAAAGAAGGAACGTTTGTTGCACAATTTGGATGTAGTTCGTGCTCTAAAATTCTATTTAGAGGCTACAAAGGATTTCAGACAAACATCTTCCTTGTTTGTTGTTTATTCTGGTATAAGGAGAGGTCAAAAAGCAACTTCTACCTCTCTCTCTTTTTGGCTTAAAAGCATCATCCGATTGGCTTATGAGACTGCCGGACGGCAGCTTCCTGAAAGAATCACAGCTCACTCCACTAGGGCTGTGGCTTCCACATGGGCCTTCAAGAACGAGGCTTCTGTTGATCAGATATGTAAGGCAGCGACTTGGTCTTCACTGCACACTTTTACCAAATTTTACAAATTTGATACTTTTGCTTCTTCGGAGGCTGTTTTTGGGAGAAAGGTTTTGCAAGCCGTGGTGCCTTCCATCTAGGTGACCTGATTTGCTCCCTCCCATCATCCGTGTCCTAAAGCTTTTGGTATTGGTTCCCACAAGTAAGGATGACGCCGTGGACCGGACACACCTATGTTGGAGAAAACAGAATTTATGCTTACCTGATAAATTACTTTCTCCAACGGTGTGTCCGGTCCACGGCCCGCCCTGGTTTTTTAATCAGGTCTGATGAATTATTTTCTCTAACTACAGTCACCACGGTATCATATGATTTCTCCTATGCATATTCCTCCTTTACGTCGGTCGAATGACTGGGGAAGGCGGAGCCTAGGAGGGATCATGTGACCAGCTTTGCTGGGCTCTTTGCCATTTCCTGTTGGGGAAGAGAATATCCCACAAGTAAGGATGACGCCGTGGACCGGACACACCGTTGGAGAAAGTAATTTATCAGGTAAGCATAAATTCTGTTATGCACCATTGTGTGCACGTCCTTTTGCTTGGGGCCGTCTTCTGAGATCTACACCCACAATGGGAGGAGTCTCGTTGCTACCGTTGAGCGCACGCCATTTGTGATTTCTCTCGGAACGCCGGATGCCTCCTCAGCTGTGTTTTGAACAACGTGCAGCTGAGAGGATTTCGCACAGTCCGGAGAGCCTTTTGGGTGTCTGGGATTATTCTCGATCAGTGAGAGATATGTCGCCAGCCCGTGCATTGAACTTCAGTTACCATTGCTAATTTAGCTGATTTTACTCAGTCCCAGTTAATAGTGCCTTTATTGTTAGGTACTCTCTGAGGGGACAACTGTGCTATTCGTTGAGTTGCTTATATGTTAAGAAAGAACAACATTAACGTTATTATGATGTTCAGCATTTCTCAGTGTTATTCCTTCAGCTTGGATTACTGTAAGCTATAGTAGAAGTTGCTTACAAATCACAAGGGATAACGTTATTTTCATTTTTAAAGAAACAGTAAAGTTTGTGGGGGGTGTTAATTTTTTATTATAAATGCTCCTTTTGCTAAAGATTGCTGCTTTGGAGCCCAGTAATACTGGTTATTGCATCCCACCGTTGTTTTCATGTCCAACATGCAGTGCTCTGTGGTTCATTACATGGCTTCTGTATGGTAACATAGCAATATCTGTTGCTAGCAGGATTACATGGGAATGTAACCTATGTTTCTTTCATGTAATTAGCAAGAGTCCATGAGCTAGTGACGTATGGAATATACATTCCTACCTCAAATGCCTATAAATACACCCCTCACCACACCCACCTATGGAGGTGGTGAAGTAAGTTTGTGCTAGATTCTACGTTGATATGCGCTCCGCAGCAGGTTGGAGCCCGGTTTTCCTCTCAGCGTGCAGTGAATGTCAGAGGGATGTGAGGAGAGTATTGCCTATTTGAATTCAATGATCTCCTTCTACGGGGTCTATTTCATAGGTTCTCTGTTATCGGTCGTAGAGATTCATCTCTTACCTCCCTTTTCAGATCGACGATATACTCTTATATATATATACCATTACCTCTGCTGATTCTCGTTTCAGTACTGGTTTGGCTTTCTACTACATGTAGATGAGTGTCCTGGGGTAAGTAAGTCTTATTTTCTGTGACACTCTAAGCTATGGTTGGGCACTTTTATATAACGTTCTAAATATATGTGTTCAAACATTTATTTGCCTTGACTCAGGATGTTCAACGTTCCTTATTTCAGACAGTCAGTTTCATATTTGGGATAATGCATATGAATTAATCAATTTTTTCTTACCTTAAAATTTGACTTTTTCCCTGTGGGCTATTAGGCTCGCGGGGGCTGAAAATGCTTAATTTTATTGCGTCATTCATGGCGCTGACTTTTTTGGCGCAAAATTTTTTTTCTGTTTCCGGCGTCATATGTGTCGCCGGAAGTTGCGTCATTTTTTTGACGTTTTTTTGCGCCAAAAGTGTCGGCGTTCCGGATGTGGCGTCATTTTTGGCGCCAAAAGCATTTAGGCGCCAAATAATGTGGGTGTCTTTTTTGGCGCTAAAAAATATCGGCGTCACTATTGTCTCCACATTATTTAAGTCTCATTAATTATTGCTTCTGGTTGCTAGAAGCTCGTTCACTAGCTTTTTTTCCCATTCCTGAAACTGTCATTTAAGGAATTTGATCAATTTTGCTTTATATGTTGTTTTTTCTATTACATATTGCAAGATGTCTACGAGTGACCCTGAGTCAGAAGCCACTTCTGGAAAAATGCTTAACTGAGTTTCAGTTCTACCAAAGCTAAGTTCATTTATTTTAAATGTTATAAATGTTTATCTTTAGCTATGGTTTGTAATAAGTTATTATGATATACTTTTACATGCAGATTCCATTAGTATTTATGCTTTATACATTTCCATTCTTAAAGGGACAGTTCACCCAAAAACTTTCTCCACTTTAAATTTTTCCAAATGATCCTTTTTACCTGCTAGAGTGTATTAAATTGGTTGCAAGTGGCTCCTTTACTCCTATTTCAGCATTTGAAATATCTGATTTAGCTTGTGGTTTCCCAACCTATACTGAAAGTTTTGATACTGGCGTATACGCTATTGACAAGCCTAAGTAAACACAGCCAGCAGAAGAGATTACACCCTCAGTGGGGGGCATGATAGTTAAGTAATAAAATGATAATTTCCCATTGTTCTCTCTATGTATTGAGCTTTGGTGTTCCAGACAAATATAAGATAAGGAAGCAAGTCTGTGTACATAAAAGTGATAACATAATGAGATCTGATATTACCTGAAGCTCAACCCATTGTAATAGGCTGTGGTTTCAAAGCACAAAACCAGCTACTTCAGATACACAAATAAACCCGAAAATGCAATTTCTCAAATATTTTATACTCTGCAGTTGGTATAACAAGTCATTTAAAATTCATTTATGGAAAAACAATTTTACAGTGTACTGTCCCTTTAAGTACAAGAAATGTTTAGAAGATTTATAAGAAATATTTTTTCTGATTAAGGCTTTGTCTGACTTCGTGCCTTCTAATACAATTTTTAGGTCTTTTTTACTTCTTTTTTAATTATGGAAGTTTCAAATGACCAACAACATACTGATTTATCCTTCTCTGATGATGATTTTTTCTCTTTCAGAAATTCTCTTCATCAGATATTGACACTAACAAATCTACTTTTTTATAATTTTTTTATTAAAGTACATTTGTTCTTTGTTGAAGAGGTGTTGATTATTTTGGATATTAAGGTAACTAGTTCTTTAAGACTAGCTGACACTATTTCTGCCTTTTTTCTTCTGTGATTTCAGAGGTTTTCTTTCCAATTCCCCATACTAGGGAATGGAATAGGCTGAGAATTCTCTTTTATTCCTTCTTCAAGGTTTTAAACTATATTCTTTGCCAGCAGTTAAATTCATTTTGGAGGGTTCTCCAATTTATTGGGGCTATCTCTACTCCTACTAATTATGCTATTGTTTCTATAGCAAAATAATATTTATTTTCCTTTATATAGTTGTATCTTATTTATGGAAAATTATTTAGTTTCAGGTACTTTTCTCGGTCCTGTGATATTGCAATTGGTTCATTTTTTCTGTTTACTTTAAGATCAAGTATCAGATTATGATTTATTTTAGCATTGTTAAAGGGACAACATTTACTAGACTAGGTGCTGTTGCATTTGTCTTGTTGTTTTGCATTTTGCAAGTCCTCTTTTTTGACTGGTCCTTTAAACTGGACTATCATGCTAATGATTTCATTTGTGTCTTCATTTTATTGAATATATTTGCAAATGAGGGTTAATCTATGTCTTTAGCTATTTTAGCTAGAAGAATTTTGTGATTTTTAAAAAAAAAGAAAATCCATATTTCTTTTGTTCTAAGATAATCAATTATTTGTTTTATAATTGGATTCAATTCTTAACTGTTACTATGGGCTTCAAGATTGAGTTCTAAGACTAAAACTTTAAGCTTATACTAGTTTGGTTGTTCTTATTAAGGAACGAATTCCTGAGTTCTTTCCCAAGTAACATGTTTATAATTGGGGTTCGAAATCAGCTCCCTAATATTGCGATGTATTCCAGCTTGGCTGGTAAAGGGGCAGGTTAAGACTTCTTTGAAATTTATTTGGTTCTATTTTGTCCAAATTTCTTTGATTTTATTCCAGTAAGGCTAACACTTTCTTTAAGTGTGTTTCTGTCCTATATATTTTGGATACTGTTGTAGCATGGCTGGGCACCCATGGGGTTCAAGCGCTGCTCAGACCTGGAATCTTCTGGGGTATTTCTTCCAGTTCCTTTTTTAGGAACTGGGTTTTGGAGTTTTATTCAAACTATTCTGCCTTTTTATGGTCACTGAAAGCATTATTTGTTTTCATTAGATACAATAAATGCACATTTTTCATTTTTCTGTTTTCATTCAGATTATTTCCTGAGGATGCGGAATCTCATATGATTCACTTGCTCTTCAGGACATAGTTAGAGGATCTTTTTTTCAAAAGTTCTTGATTCCTCACGTAAGGGTCACCTTTTTTAGGTTTCCAGATGGTTTATGTCACTGTCTTTGTCTCTATCGGACAAGGGACAATTTGTATTGGGTTCCGTCTGTCGGTACCTTTAGTCTCTATTTTTTCCTTCAGTTGCTATATATGCATAGAAGTTTTAACAGCATTGGATTCAATTCCCTTTGCTCATTTTCAATGGAAAGATCCTTTCCAGCTTTTTATGAGTGTTGTTTCTTCAAGAACATGGTTGGAGGATCAATTAACAAATCAGTTTGTTGATTCCTCAGACAAGAGTAATCTTTTTTAGATAGATTCAGTGTCCATGACTCTGTCTCTGTCGGACAAGAGACGTCTGAATTTGGTTTCAGCTTATCGAAACCTTCAGTCTCAATCATTCTCTTCGGTAGCCTTATGCATGGAAATTCTAGGTTCTTATGACTGCTGCATTGGACGTGTTCCCCTTTGCTCATTTTCACATGCGACCTCTTCAGCTCTTTGTGCTGAACCACTGGTGCAAGGATTATACAAAGATATCTCATTTAATATCTTTAAAACTGATTGTTCGACACCCTCTGACGTGGTATAGACCACCATCGTTTAGTTCAGGGGGCTTCTTTTGTTCTTCCAACCTGGACTGTGATCTCAACAGATGCAAGTCTGACAGGTTGGGGAGCTGTATGGGGGTTTCTGACAGCACAAGAGGTTTGGGAATCTCAGGAGGTGAGATTTCCAATCAACATTTTGGAACTCCGTGCAATTTTCAGAGCTCTTCAGTCGTGGCCTCTTCTAAAGAGAGAGTCGTTCATTTGTTTACAGACGGACAATGTCACAAGTGTGGCATATGTCAATCATCAAGAGGGACTCACAGTCCTCTGGCTATAAAGGAAGTATCTCGAATACTTGTATGGGCGAAATCCAGCTCCTGTCTAATTTCTGCGGTTCATATCCCAGGTATAGACAATTGGGAAGCGGATTATCTCAGTCGCCAAATGCTTCATCCGGGCGAATGGTCTCTTCACCCAGAGGTATTTCTTCAGATTGTTCAAATGTGGGGACTTCCAGAAATAGATCTGATGGCTTCTCATCTAAACAAGAAGCTTCCCAGGTATCTGTCCAGATCCAGGGATCCTCAGGCGGAAGCAGTGGATGCATTGTCACTTCCTTGGAAATATCATCCTGCTATATCTTTCCGCCTCTAGTTCTTCTTTCAAGAGTGATTTCCAAAATTCTAAAGGAGCATTAGTTTATTCTGCTGGTGGCTCCAGCATGGCCTCACAGGTTTTGGTATGCGGATCTTGTCCGGATGGCTCCTTGCCATCCGTGGACTCTTCCGTTAAGACCAGACCTTCTATCACAAGGTCCTTTTTTTCCATCAGGATCTCAAATCCTTAAATTGAAAGTATGGAGATTGAACGCTTGATTCTCAGTCATAGAGGTTTTCTCTGACTCCGTAATTAGTACTATGTTGCAGGCTCGTAAATCTGTATCTAGGATGATATATTATCGAGTCTGGAAGACTTGCATTTTTTGGTGTTTTTCTCATCATTTTTCTTGGCATTCTTTTAGAATTCCTAGAATTTTACAGTTTCTTCAGGATGGTTTGGATAAGTTTTGTCTGCAAGTTTCTTAAAAGGACAAATCTTTGCTCTTTCTGTTCTTTTTCTCAGAAAGATTGCTAGTTTTCCTGATTTTTATTGTTTTGTACAAGCTTTGGTTCGTATAAAACTTATTAAGTCAATTTCTCCTCCTTGGAGTTTGAATTTGGTTCTGGGGGCTCTTCAAGCTCCTCCGTTTGAACCTATGCATTCTCTGGACATTAAATTACTTTCTTGGAAAGTTTTGTTTCTTTTGGCCATCTCTTCTGCTAGAAGAGTTTCTGAATTATCTGCTCTTTCTTGTGAGTGTCCTTTTCTGATTTTTCATCAGGATAAGGCGGTGTTGCGAACTTCTTTTAAATTTTTGCCTAAGGTTGTGAATTCTAACAACATTAGTAGAGAAATTGTGGTTCCTTCATTGTGTCCTAATCCTAAGAATTCTAAGGAGAGATCACTGCATTCTTTGGATGTAGTTAGAGCTTTGAAATATTATGTTGAAGCTACTAAGATTTTCCGAAAGACTTCTAGTCTTTTTGTTATCTTTTCCAGTTCTAGGAAAGGTCAGATGGCCTCTGCCATTTCTTTGGCATCTTGGTTGAAATCTTTAATTCATCATGCTTATGTCGAGTCGGGTAAACTCTGCCTCAAAGGATTACAGCTCATTCTACTAGGTCAGTTTCTACTTCCTGGGCGTTTAGGAATGAAGCTTCGGTTGATCAGATTTGCAAAGCAGCAACTTGATCTTCTTTGCATATTTTTACTAAATTCTACCATTTTGATGTGTTTTCTTCTTCTGAAGCAGTTTTTGGTAGAAAAATACTTCAGGCAGCTGTTTCAGTTTTATTCTTCTGCTTATATTTTCATTTTATTTCATTATAAGATTTAAACTTTATTTTGGGTGTGGATTATTTTCAGCGGAATTGGCTGTCTTTATTTTATCCCTCCCTCTCTAGTGACTCTTGCGTGGAAGTTCCACATCTTGGGTAGTCATTATCCCATACGTCACTAGCTCATGGACACTTGCTAATTACATGAAAGAAAACATAATTTATGTAAGAACTTACCTGATAAATTCATTTCTTTCATATTAGCAAGAGTCCATGAGGCCCACCCTTTTTATGGTGGTTATGATTTTTTTGTATAAAGCACAATTATTCCAATTCCTTATTTTTTATGCTTTCGCACTTTTTTCTTATCACCCCACTTCTTGGCTATTCGTTAAACTGATTTGTGGGTGTGGTGAGGGGTGTATTTATAGGCATTTGAGGTTTGGGAAACTTTGCCCCTCCTGGTAGGAATGTATATCCCATACGTCACTAGCTCATGGACTCTTGATAATATGAAAGAAATGAATTTATCAGGTAAGTTCTTACATAAATTATGTTTTTTAGAGACCTTTTTTTTCTGTGTTAGATGCTATAGCAGCATTCTCACATGTTGCAATTATTTAATGCAGATAACTACTGACGGTTCTAGTCCGCAAGCTTATCTGACATTTTTATTACTGTGTGCTGATGTGTGTCCTTACGAACGGGAAAATAAATTCTTGCAGTTCTATTTTTAAAGTGACAGTAGCACTCATAAAATAATGTTTTCTTATCAGCTGTTAAGAAACGTTTTTCTTTGTACTTATATGGTGCGACCATAAAAGCCTATTGTCAGTGTCCCATTCAGGGATAGTTGGACATCCTGATGAAAACCTTCCATTGGTCTTTCATGAGTTTAAAGTGGCAGTAAAGAGTTTAACTGTATTTTCTCATTTAGTTGCATAAAGCAATACTTTTGCTTTTGGCAACTGTTCCTCTCGATTTGTCGATTCTTCTAGGGATCGTTTAGATTGCTCTGTTTCCAATGTTTTCATGGAAGTCATTTCGGATTAGGTGCTTAAGCAGCATTCTAAGTTTTGTCAAGATTCATGCCATACTTGCCTCTAGTACCTTTTCAAGGGTAATCGGGGCAAGTTTATTTAACATATGGTTCAAAAAGGGGACTTTTGGTCTCTGTATGATCTAACTAATAGCTGGTCTTGAAATAAACTTTTTGTTAAGCTAAGTTTTTTTCTGATCAATGCAAATATCCAGTTACTACTTTTCAAGATGGAGTCAGTAACACTTTTTAGTCAAATGTTCCATGATGGGGTCTCTCTGGCATAGCTTAGAGGCTAGTACAGCTGCTTGGAAAGCAGAAGGTTGAGAGTTCAAATCCACCCCCAGGTGCTGGTACTTTGTATTGTACCATAACCGTGCCTACCTTATAGATGGCAGGTGCCAATATTTATATGTAATTTTCTAGGGGCAGACCAGAGCTGGATCTTATGGCATCTCGTCAGAATGCCAAGCTCCCGTGATACGGATCCAGGTCCAGGGATCCTCAGGCCGAACTGATAGATGCCTTGGCAGTGCCTTGGTCGTTCAGCCTAGCTTATGTGTTTCCACCGTTTGCTCTCCTTCCCCGGGTGATTGCTCGGATCAAACAGGAGAGGGCTTCGGTGATTCTCATAGTTCCTGCGTGGTCTCGCAGGACTTGGTATGCCGATCTGGAGGACATGTCCTCTCTGCCACCGTGAAAGCTTTCATTGAGGAAGGTTCTTTTCATTCAGGGTCCCTTCCATCATCCGAATCTAGTTTCTCTGCAGCTGACTGCTTGGAGATTGAACGCTTGCTTTTATCTAAGCGGGGGTTCTCTGATGCGGTCATTGGTACCTTGATTCAGGCACGCAAGCCTGTTACTAGAAAAATTTACCATAAGATATGGCGTAAATATCTTTATTGGTGCGAATCCAAGGGCTACTCATGGAGTAAGATTAGGATTCCTAGGATTTTATCTTTTCTCCAAGAAGGATTGGAGTAAGGGTTATCAGCAAGTACCTTAAAGGGACAATTTTCTGCTTTATCTATTTTGCTACTCAAACGTCTGGCAGATATTCCGGATGTTCAATCTTTTTGTCAGGCTCGGACTAGAATCAGACCTGTGCTTAGACTTCTTGCTCCTCCTTGGAGTTTGAATTTAGTTCTTAAGGTTCTTCAAGGGATTCCATTTGCCGCCTCCTGCTGACCAGGAGGCGATATCCCATAAGTAAGGATGAAATCTGTGGACTCATCGTATCGTAAAAGAAATAAATTTATCAGGTAAGCATAAATTTCCTTTTTTCTGGGTTGAATAGAAAGTACATACATTTTGACTGATGAGAATCCTTTTTTTGAATTTATGTACCTTTGGTTAAGATTTATCAATGATGACCTAATTATTTGAACCGGTACTAGGTAACAATTTGATACATTTATATCATGGTTAAACCGGAATTAATTTAGTATGAAATAAACCTATACAATTGATCAGACTATATTTGGAAATTATTAGACAAGTGGATTGTAAAATTAAAACAGTATATAGGAAAGAAACTGCAACTAACAGGCTATTACACTGGGAGACCCATCATCCAGATACCCTGAAAAGGGGTATACCCACTGGACAATACCTGCGATAATGCAGGGATTGTAGTAATGACGAATCCTTCCAAAGGGAAGCAAAAAAGTTACAAATAGATTTATTTTTAGAGGCTATTCAAGATGCTGTCTAAAACGGTTATATAATAGAGCAGCAAAGGAATGGAGACATAATTTACTCTACCAATCAAAAGAAAATCAACAAAAAACGGAGTCAATAAGGATAGTATAGAATTTTTTTTAATCAACATCAAAATATATTTAAAATCCTATTAAAGTATTCGCCATTATTGAGCAATGATCCAGATTTAACTGAGTTGATCACAATTTGACCACTGATCACTCATAGAAGATCTAAGAATTTGAGAGATTTATTGATTAGGAGTTACTACTCCCAAGCAAGTAAACCCATGTGGTTGAAAAGACCAGTAGGGTGGGTCTTTTAAATGTGGTAACTGTAAAGCCTACCAGAAAATGGTACCAATGAAAAAGTTTATACCTCCGAAGACTGGGGAAAAACCTCTAATAAAAAATGTTTTGAATTTTCGATCTAACTTTGTGGTTTAAGTAGCACTCAGTAATTGCCTGAGGATCTATGTAGGTCAAACTACAAGAGAGTTGAGAGGGAGAGTACTGGGACACTTGGGAAATATAAATTGGAACACCCTGTCCCAGTGGCAAAACGTATGAACTTGGTACACCCTGATTATAGATATAACATCAAGTTTTTGCAATAGATCAGAGTAAGGGTACAATCAGGAGAGGTGACTATAATAAATTATTATTCCAAGCAGTGAGCAATTGAATATACAGACTTGATTCTGTCAATCCAAATGGCTTAAATGAAGATTTTTCTTTCAACGGTTTCCTCTAATTTGTTGTTTATTCGGTCACCTACAGCCTACTTAAAATTGTACCAAATATAATGAATAAGTAATGTGAACCCTCAATAGTTTAGATATTTGGTGTTTGTGATATGACTTTAGGATGTATTTCTGTTCAAACAAATAATGTCGATAGAGAGATAAAAGATCCTGTAGAAATAGGAATAAAAAGAATGATATAAACAAATGTAAGCTACTATAATTATACTTGAATTGTGAAGTGCAGTACACCATAATATATTTTGAGGAAGAGTATGTGTTATACCTTTATATATACATCTATCACACTGGAGACAAATTGGTTAGGAAGACTTCCTCGTATTGATTCAAGTGATTACCTAAATTGATGACATCTATTAATTATTATGGAAATGTAAACCAGTTTGAAAAATATAATTATGAAATGTGATACCTTCAGAATATACAGACTGATTGATCTTTCATCTTGTCAAAAAGTTAGTGCAATTTGATTGAGAAAGGCTGTTAAATAAATAATGAATTATAATGTAGACTAAACGTAGAAAACTATTGACTTTTATTCAATACAAATATAGTGCATTACATGAAGGAATATTAACAACATGGAAAAATATACAGTAGTATAGTCACAAAGTGATTACTGATCAAATAAAGCTCCTTGCGCTCTGAATAAAAGGTTAACAAATGAAGCCTCAAACTGTTTCCATGGAAACGCATGTACATAAATAAAAAAGACATTGTGGCGCACCCCCCTTTACCCTGATGGTCACTCATGTGAAGAAATGCGTTGGTGGGCGGGCTTCTATTGTTTGCGTGGTGAGAAGGAACTTATACACACTGCTAGAATTTGGTTACCATTTTAAATTATAAGTAATAATTTTGAAATTGTGATTAATTTTACAGTATGTGGATGTGAATTGTGAATCAGTTGTCAGCCAGCATGAATGCTTAGGAATAATCGGGATCTGAGTTAGATATCGGCTGTAAGGGTGCAATACGTGGAAGCTTGCAGGTAGGAGGCTCAGGCTGCCTTCGAGCCCCTAGGTTTTCCATAACTGTATATACATACATATACATCTAATACCTGAGAACTCACAACTTTGCGCCCCTTATACATTTTTTGTGCAATATTTTTTTTAAGAATTTTTATTAGACAGTGTTAATATGAAAGTAACTGTGTCGTTAAATGTATTTTTGATGTGTTTTGTGACACTTGTTTGTTGCGTGAAACAGTTAACTGAGGAAGCGTTATCACGTTTACTTTCAACTTGTAATACAAGCGCTACACCTGACATGCGCAAACAAATGCGATAAACCCCTTTTCGCTTGCAAGTAACCGTTATCACACAATTCATAATCCCTATATCAGGTACTCATGCCGAATATATAATCCTAAGCAATCTCTGTATGACAGCAGCATTCCCAGACCCCAGAGAAGATGAATATCTTATTTTCTCCAACATAGGTGTGTCCGGTCCACGGCGTCATCCTTACTTGTGGGAATATTCTCTTCCCCAACAGGAAATGGCAAAGAGCCCAGCAAAGCTGGTCACATGATCCCTCCTAGGCTCCGCCTACCCCAGTCATTCTCTTTGCCGTTGTACAGGCAACATCTCCACGGAGATGGCTTAGAGTTTTTTAGTGTTTAACTGTAGTTTTTCATTATTCAATCAAGAGTTTGTTATTTTCAAATAGTGCTGGTACGTACTATTTACTCAGAAACAGAAAAGAGATGAAGAATTCTGTTTGTATGAGGAAAATGATTTTAGCAACCGTAACTAAAATCCATGGCTGTTCCACACAGGACTGTTGAGAGCAATTAACTTCAGTTGGGGGAACAGTTTGCAGTCCCTTGCTGCTTGAGGTATGACACATTCTAACAAGACGATGTAATGCTGGAAGCTGTCATTTTCCCTATGGGATCCGGTAAGCCATGTTTATTACGATTGTAAATAAGGGCTTCACAAGGGCTTATTTAAACTGTAGACTTTTTCTGGGCTAAATCGATTGATTATTAACACATATTTAGCCTTGAGGAATCATTTTATCTGGGTATTTTGATATAATAATATCGGCAGGCACTGTTTTAGACACCTTATTCTTTAGGGGCTTTCCCAAAGCATAGGCAGAGTCTCATTTTCGCGCCGGTGTTGCGCACTTGTTTTTGAGAGGCATGGCATGCAGTCGCATGTGAGAGGAGCTCTGATACTTATAAAAGACATCTGAAGGCGTCATTTGGTATCGTATTCCCCTTTGGGTTTGGTTGGGTCTCAGCAAAGCAGATACCAGGGACTGTAAAGGGGTTTAAAGCTTAAAACGGCTCCGGTTCCGTTATTTTAAGGGTTAAAGCTTCCAAAATTGGTGTGCAATATTTTCAAGGCTTTAAGACGCTGTGGTGAAAATTTGGTGAATTTTGAACAATTCCTTCATGTTTTTTCGCAATTGCAGTAATAAAGTGTGTTCAGTTTAAAATTTAAAGTGACAGTAACGGTTTTATTTTAAAACGTTTTTTGTACTTTCTGATCAAGTTTATGCCTGTTTAACATGTCTGAACTACCAGATAGACTGTGTTCTGAATGTGGGGAAGCCAGAATTCCTATTCATTTAAATAAATGTGATTTATGTGATAATGACAATGATGCCCAAGATGATTCCTCAAGTGAGGGGAGTAAGCATGGTACTGCATCATTCCCTCCTTCGTCTACACGAGTCTTGCCCACTCAGGAGGCCCCTAGTACATCTAGCGCGCCAATACTCCTTACTATGCAACAATTAACGGCTGTAATGGATAATTCTGTCAAAAACATTTTAGCCAAAATGAACCCTTGTCAGCGTAAGCGTGGCTGCTCTGTTTTAGTTACTGAAGAGCATGACGACGCTGATATTAATATCTCTGAAGGGCCCCTAACCCAATCTGAGGGGGCCAGGGAGGTTTTGTCTGAGGGAGAAATTACTGATTTAGGGAACATTTCTCAGCAGGCTGAATCTGATGTGATTACATTTAAATTTAAATTGGAACATCTCCGCATTTTGCTTAAGGAGGTATTATCCACTCTGGATGATTGTGAAAATTTAGTCATCCCAGAGAAACTATGTAAAATGGACAAGTTCCTAGAGGTGCCGGGGCTCCCAGAAGCTTTTCCTATACCCAAGCGGGTGGCGGACATTGTTAATAAAGAATGGGAAAGGCCCGGTATTCCTTTCGTCCCTCCCCCCATATTTAAAAAATTGTTTCCTATGGTCGACCCCAGAAAGGACTTATGGCAGTCAGTCCCCAAGGTCGAGGGAGCGGTTTCTACTTTAAACAAACGCACCACTATTCCCATAGAGGATAGTTGTGCTTTCAAAGATCCTATGGATAAAAAATTAGAAGGTTTGCTTAAAAAGATGTTTGTTCAGCAGGGTTACCTTCTACAACCCATTTCATGCATTGTCCCTGTCACTACTGCCGCATATTTCTGGTTTGATGAACTGCTTAAGGTGCTCGATAGTGACTCTCCTCCTTATGAGGAGATTATGGACAGAATCAATGCTCTCAAATTGGCTAATTCTTTCACTCTAGACGCCTCTTTGCAATTGGCTAAGTTAGCGGCTAAGAACTCTGGGTTTGCTATTGTGGCGCGCAGAGCGCTTTGGTTGAAATCTTGGTCGGCTGATGCGTCTTCCAAGAACAAGCTACTAAACATTCCTTTCAAGGGGAAAACGTTGTTTGGTCCTGACTTGAAAGAGATTATCTCTGATATCACTGGGGGTAAGGGCCACGCCCTTCCTCAGGATCGGCCTTTCAAGGCAAAAAATAGACCTAATTTTCGTCCCTTTCGTAAAAACGGACCAGCCCAAGGTACTACGTCCTCTAAGCAAGAGGGTAATACTTCTCAGGCCAAGCCAGCTTGGAGACCAATGCAAGGCTGGAACAAGGGAAAGCAGGCCAAGAAACCTGCCACTGCTACCAAGACAGCATGAAATATTGGCCCCCGATCCGGGACCGGATCTGGTGGGGGGCAGACTCTCTCTCTTCGCTCAGGCTTGGGCAAGAGATGTTCTGGATCCTTGGGCGCTAGAAATAGTCTCCCAGGGTTATCTTCTGGAATTCAAGGGACTTCCCCCAAGGGGGAGGTTCCACAGGTCGCAGTTGTCTTCAGACCACATAAAAAGACAGGCGTTCTTACATTGTGTAGAAGACCTGTTAAAAATGGGAGTGATTCATCCTGTTCCATTAAGAGAACAAGGGATGGGGTTCTACTCCAATCTGTTCATAGTTCCCAAAAAAGAGGGAACGTTCAGACCAATCCTAGATCTCAAGATCTTAAACAAATTTCTCAAGGTCCCATCGTTCAAGATGGAAACCATTCGAACTATCCTTCCTTCCATCCAGGAAGGTCAATTCATGACCACGGTGGATTTAAAGGATGCGTATCTACATATTCCTATCCACAAGGAACATCATCGGTTCCTAAGGTTTGCATTCCTGGACAAACATTACCAGTTCGTGGCGCTTCCTTTCGGATTAGCCACTGCTCCAAGGATTTTCACAAAGGTACTAGGGTCCCTTCTAGCGGTGCTAAGACCAAGGGGCATTGCAGTAGTACCTTACCTGGACGACATTCTGATTCAAGCGTCGTCCCTTCCTCAAGCAAAGGCTCACACGGACATTGTCCTGGCCTTTCTCAGATCTCACGGCTGGAAAGTGAACGTGGAAAAGAGTTCTCTATCCCCGTCAACAAGGGTTCCCTTCTTGGGAACAATTATAGACTCCTTAGAAATGAGGATCTTTCTAACAGAGGCCAGAAAAACAAAGCTTCTGGACTCTTGTCGGATACTTCATTCCGTTCCTCTTCCTTCCATAGCTCAGTGCATGGAAGTGATCGGGTTGATGGTGGCGGCGATGGACATAGTTCCTTTTGCGCGCATTCATCTAAGACCATTACAACTGTGCATGCTCAGTCAGTGGAATGGGGACTATACAGACTTGTCTCCGAAGATACAAGTAAATCAGAGAACCAGAGACTCACTCCGTTGGTGGCTGTCCCTGGACAATCTGTCTCAAGGGATGATGTTCCACAGACCAGAGTGGGTCATTGTCACGACCGACGCCAGTCTGATAGGCTGGGGCGCGGTCTGGGGATCCCTGAAAGCTCAGGGTCTTTGGTCTCGGGAAGAATCTCTTCTACCGATAAATATTCTGGAACTGAGAGCGATATTCAATGCTCTCCAGGCCTGGCCCCAGCTTGCGAGGACCAGGTTCATACGGTTTCAATCAGACAACATGACGACTGTTGCGTACATCAACCATCAGGGGGGAACAAGGAGTTCCCTAGCGATGGAAGAAGTAACCAAAATTATTCTTTGGGCGGAGTCTCACTCCTGCCACCTGTCTGCTATCCACATCCCAGGAGTGGAAAATTGGGAAGCGGATTTTCTGAGTCGGCAGACATTGCATCCGGGGGAGTGGGAACTCCATCCGGAAATCTTTGCCCAAGTCACTCACCTGTGGGGCATTCCAGACATGGATCTGATGGCCTCTCGTCAGAACTTCAAAGTTCCTTGCTACGGGGCCAGATCCAGGGATCCCAAGGCGGCTCTAGTGGATGCACTAGTAGCACCTTGGACCTTCAAACTAGCTTATGTGTTCCCGCCATTTCCTCTCATCCCCAGGCTGATAGCCAGGATCAAGCAGGAGAGGGCGTCGGTGATCTTGATAGCTCCTGCGTGGCCACGCAGGACTTGGTATGCAGATCTGGTGAATATGTCATCGGCTCCACCTTGGAAGCTACCTTTGAGACGAGACCTTCTTGTTCAGGGTCCGTTCGAACATCCGAATCTGGTTTCACTCCAGCTGACTGCTTGGAGATTGAACGCTTGATTTTATCGAAGCGAGGATTCTCAGATTCTGTTATCGATACTCTTGTTCAGGCCAGAAAGCCTGTGACTAGAAAGATTTACCACAAAATTTGGAAAAAATATATCTGTTGGTGTGAATCTAAAGGATTCCCTTGGGACAAGGTTAAGATTCCTAGGATTCTATCCTTCCTTCAAGAAGGATTGGAAAAAGGATTATCTGCAAGTTCCCTGAAGGGACAGATTTCTGCCTTGTCGGTATTACTTCACAAAAAGCTGGCAGCTGTGCCAGATGTTCAAGCCTTTGTTCAGGCTCTGGTTAGAATCAAGCCTGTTTACAAACCTTTGACTCCTCCTTGGAGTCTCAATTTAGTTCTTTCAGTTCTTCAGGGGGTTCCGTTTGAACCCTTACATTCCGTTGATATTAAGTTATTATCTTGGAAAGTTTTGTTTTTGGTTGCGATTTCTTCTGCTAGAAGAGTCTCAGAATTATCTGCTCTGCAGTGTTCTCCTCCTTATCTGGTGTTCCATGCAGATAAGGTGGTTTTACGTACTAAACCTGGTTTTCTTCCAAAAGTTGTTTCTAACAAAAACATTAACCAGGAGATTATCGTACCTTCTCTGTGTCCAAAACCAGTTTCAAAGAAGGAACGTTTGTTGCACAATTTGGATGTTGTTCGCGCTCTGAAATTCTATTTAGATGCTACAAAGGATTTTAGACAAACATCTTCCTTGTTTGTTGTTTATTCAGGTAAAAGGAGAGGTCAAAAAGCAACTTCTACCTCTCTCTCCTTTTGGATTAAAAGCATCATCAGATTGGCTTACGAGACTGCCGGACGGCAGCCTCCCGAAAGAATCACAGCTCATTCCACTAGGGCTGTGGCTTCCACATGGGCCTTCAAGAACGAGGCTTCTGTTGATCAGATATGTAGGGCAGCGACTTGGTCTTCACTGCACACTTTTACCAAATTTTACAAGTTTGATACTTTTGCTTCTTCTGAGGCTATTTTTGGGAGAAAGGTTTTGCAAGCCGTGGTGCCTTCCATTTAGGTGACCTGATTTGCTCCCTCCCTTCATCCGTGTCCTAAAGCTTTGGTATTGGTTCCCACAAGTAAGGATGACGCCGTGGACCGGACACACCTATGTTGGAGAAAACAGAATTTATGTTTACCTGATAAATTTCTTTCTCCAACGGTGTGTCCGGTCCACGGCCCGCCCTGGTTTTTTTTTTTTAATCAGGTCTGATATTTTATTTTCTTTAACTACAGTCACCACGGTACCATATGGTTTCTCCTATGCAAATATTCCTCCTTAACGTCGGTCGAATGACTGGGGTAGGCGGAGCCTAGGAGGGATCATGTGACCAGCTTTGCTGGGCTCTTTGCCATTTCCTGTTGGGGAAGAGAATATTCCCACAAGTAAGGATGACGCCGTGGACCGGACACACCGTTGGAGAAAGAAATTTATCAGGTAAACATAAATTCTGTTATTCCAATGTTGTGCCCATATGGACCTTACCTTCAGCCCTACTAGCTGTGCAGGGTCAAGGAGTGGATGCGAGAGAGCTGTGCATGGTAACCCAATGATGACACAAAGTTAGATTCCAATGCTGTCCTCAAAGAAGTAAGGGAAATCACTATGTCACTATTTTCTTCATTTGTGATTTCAGGGGACAAAGTATTGACATATCCTATAATAATCCAATGCAATATGAAAGATTAGCTACCGGGTAAAGATGGAGCCATGTTGTTGGTATTCTAGATATAATAATATGTTTCTTGTTTTCCTGTAGTGTGCCCAGTAGTAAGATACCTCTGAAGTATGTGACTCCTGTCATCTTGACTGTGTTCGTTCTGGCTCTGTATCTCCATGCTCAGCAGGTGGAGTCCACAGCTCGACTGGACTTCCTATGGAAACTGCAGGTATGGAGAAAAACTGTGTTGTTGCTTATATGACTGTATGACTGTATTCAAAAATAAGGAAAATTAGTTACATATCCATGCTATCTGGAGTAGTTTGATCCACCCCCCTCTTATCAGTGTTTAGCATCAGAAACACTGGCATTGTATTTCAACTGAGTTCACAGCAGCTTATTTGCTTCTAGGCATGCACCAGTAGATAATGAGTTTTAAAGGGACAGTCTAGTCCAAAATAAACTTTCATGATTCAGATAGAGAATATAATTTTAAACAATTTTCCAATTTAATTTTAGCACCAATTTTGCTTTGTTCTCTTGGTATTCTTAGTTAAAAGCTAAACCTAGGAGGTTCATATGCTAATTTCTAAGCCCTTGAAGGCCGCCTCTTCTCTCAGGGCATTTTGACAGTTTTTCATCACTAGAGGGTGTTAGTTCATGTGTGTCATATAGTTAGCACTGTGCTCACGCACGTGGAGTTCCAGTGAGCCAGCTCTGATTGGCTAAAATAGATGTCTGTCAAAAGAACTGAAATAAGGGGGCAGTTTGCAGAGGCTTAGATACAAGGTAATCACAGAGGTAAAATGTGTATTTATATAACTGTATTGGTTATGCAAAACTAGGGAATGGGATTATCTATCTTTTTAAACAATAAAAAAGTATTGCATTCTACCAAATCAAAGGTGGCTATAGATGCAGCCCTAAAAAGAGTTGTGTGGGAGGAGTTAGAGCTGTACAGTTTGGAAACAAAAGAAAGGGTTAATGGCGAGGCACTGCAATATAAATGTGCAAGTAAAGTAAATAAAGTACATATTATATTTTGTCTCTATCCCAACTTGTTTTATGTTCCTTTAAAAATAAATAAAAGGTAAAATCCTTTTTGAAATGAAGCAGACTGTTTTATATCCCTTTAAAGTGACACTGTACACTAGATTCTTCTTTGCATTTTTATAGCCCATCTGGGAGTGTTTTTGTAAAAATGTATAGTTTTGCTTATTTTTATATAACATTGTGCTAATTTTCAGACTCCTAACCAAGCCTCAAAGTATCAGATAATTACTGATGTCTATAGAATCCTGCTTGACCCTGTTTATGTAATGGTTCTTTTCATATGCAGGGGAAGGGGGGAGTTGGGGAGTGTCTGCTCTCCCTGCTTTATCAGCCCCTTTCACTGGGTGTTTCAGCCTAACATCATCAACAGTGCTAAATTGGGAGCTTCTAAGTATGTTTTTTAAAAAGCGCTGGGAAGGAAAGGGACGCATATGTACGCTCCTGTCTAACAAGGCTTGATAAATCGAGCCCATTGTATTTAATGTAATGTTAGGGTTTTGCTTAATGATTCAGATGTTTCCTGCATTTTTTTTTACCAAACTTATGGCAATTGGAAATAATCCTCTCACTCAGATATGATATCTACAGGGATGTTGTGAAGGACATGCAGGGCCGGCTCAAGATATTGTGCTGCAACAGTTGCACGCAAGGGATATTGAGTTTATCGCAGCTGTTTGCATGCGTCGAATGTCACGCATGTGTTACAAGTTGAAAGTAAATGTGATCGATTGAGCGCAATTGAAGCTAAAGCGCGTCAGGATTAACTGTTACGCTCGATTAAAAAGTGTTACAAAACACATCAAAGTTACATTAAAAACTACATTTACACTCATGATAATACTATCTAATAAAATAATAATAAGAAAAAAAATTGCTTTAAAAATTTATAAGGGCTCAGATATGAGGTCTCAGGTTTTATATACTATATATATGTTTATATGTGTGTACATATATATGTATGTATTTATATGTGTATATATGACTTTAGAGACATATATACACATTTAAACACTTAAAGTGAAGGTCACTTTCAGGCCAATGGACTACTGACATCTATTGAATAACATATCAGCATTCTAGTCGCTAACTTTATATTTGTCTTTACATTTTATAAAAAAATTATATATTATAATACTCTCCGTTTGCAGTCCGACTCCTCCCCTCAACCACTTCCTTATTCTTCAGTAGTGTCTGTCAAAAGCTTGTGCACAATATTACCAACAAACTGCGCATGCGTATGTGCAGCCGAATCGCGCATGCGTCAAATGCGATCAAAGAGTTATTGATAAATTATAAGTTCAAATATTCAGGGCATATTCCATATTGGCAATCGGCAAACATGATTACAGAAGAGTTATCAAAAGATTGCTGTAACTTGTAGCACGATCGGTCGGAGTAAAAATATGTAGCCAATTAACAAGCAGGAGGCGGAATACGCATGTGCATCTCATGAACGAGCATGACAGATGTATGACACTATTGAGGGACTAACGCATGCGCATAACTTGATGATGACGTTGCAAAAAAGGGGCTGAATGCCCTGGCGTGGAAACAGACATTGGAGAATTTAAACTTACATTGCTGTCAATCAATGTAACGAAGATGGCGGGCTAAGAAAGTGTAACAGGGGATGAATAGAAAATAAAATATTGACTGTAGGATTCAAAAGTATGCAAAATGATGAATGAACATAAACATAATTTCTAATCAGCTGCAGATTGGCGTGAGCGAGTCACCCGGACATGACCTTCACTTTAAATACATATGTACACATATATAGAAGTGCATTGGAGTCCTTTACAGTCAAGTAAATGAAAACATGTAAAAGCATATTTATGCAATTTTCATATTTAATAATTTATGTGTATTTACTTTAAATATTTCACATTCTAATGTTCTGCACATAGCAAAATATGTTCTATATATTTTTAAATAAATATTCCCACATATATCTGTATATATCTATACCTATATATAATCATCTATATATATATATATATATATATATATATATATATATATATATATATATAGAGAGAGAGAGAGAGAGAGAGAGAGAGAGAGAGAGAGAGATAGATATTTTACCAAAATACCATCATATATATATATATATATATATATATATATATAGAAATATGTATTTCTGAATAAATAGAACATATTCTGCTATATGAAGAACATTGGAATGTGAAATATTAATATTTTCATGTCCAGTTAGAGCACTTGAGAAAATGCAATCAGGTTTGCATGCAAGTAGGGAGTTTTTTTCCCCACTTTTCTTGCTCCGTTGGCTTCAATGGGGGAATACGATATTGGACATTTGTCGGGTTAGACTGCAAGCGAAAACTTTTAACTTTCAACTTGTAACCTGACGCGGAAAAAAAGCTTACATCTAGCGGATTTGGAGTGGGAGTGATAAATAGCGTTCCACTTGTAATCTAGCCCTTAGTGATTTCAGATTCCTGTTAAGATCCAGACTGATCAATACATGATTTGTAATGAATCTACGGTAACTGCCTGAGCAAATTTATCACATTGTGTGGAACATAAAGTAATATTTATGTTTAACCTCCTGCAGTTACGTGAAGCTCAGTGAATCTTAGCTGCAGTTAAATTGGGTTTTTGTTTCTGTAAATTAACTAAAAGTGCATAAAACAGTGTAAAGAGCTCACATTCTGTTTACAGTTAACAACACATTTTGTGTTTACATGAAGTGGAAATGTTTCTCTGTGGGAACCTAACACATGAACCACTGATTCATTACATCTTTCTTCAATTTCCGTTTCAGGCAACAGGCGAGAAGGAGGACATGGAAGAATTGCAAGCTTACAATAGGCGTTTATTGCATAACATCCTTCCAAAAGATGTGGCTGCCCATTTTCTTGCCAGAGAGCATAGAAACGATGAATTATACTATCAGTCGTGCGAGTGTGTGGCGGTTATGTTTGCCTCCATTAGCAATTTCTCTGAGTTCTACGTTGAGTTAGAGGCCAACAACGAGGGTGTGGAGTGTCTGCGTCTGCTCAATGAGATTATCGCTGACTTTGATGAGGTTTGTATAATGCAATGAGGTTAGAAGGTTTGTTTTAAATGGGATCAAACACTTGACATTCATTGATCATTGCTAAATATGTTCATTCTTGGAAAATAGACACCTTTAATTTATAGAACATTATAAAACCTGCTTGTCGGACATAATTTACAGTTTTATAGATCTGGTAAACAACTAAGGGCCAAATTACAAGTGGAGCCCCAATTAGCCATAAATTAAACTATAGTTTAGGGTTTTTTTTGTTTTTTTAAGAGGTATATATATTTTTTTTAATTAAAAAAAAAAAACTGCACTATGCAGTTTTTGGGGGCTAAAGTTTGTGGCGGTGGGGTGTTTTTTTTAAAAAAAACAGCACTGAAAGTGTCTTTGCATTGCAATCTATGGGAACTGTGTGTTCACTGTAAATATATTAAAACTGCTGCCTATTGCTGAGTGACTTACCCCCTTCACTGCGCTTGGGTCTCATGCTGTGTGTCATGCGGCATGAGAACGAGGCTTCCATTGGGGCTTATGGATGCGCACTCTATGTGTGCGGGGGACTTCAATTACCAGCACACATTTGCATGCGCTAGTATTACAAGTGGAGCGCAAATATCTCGCATTAGCTCAATTTTGTGCTCCACTTGTAAGATTTTGTGTATGTAGTGTAAAACTAGATTTATGGGGCCTTTAGGCATTGATGATAAAGCCAATAACCTTGGTTATATTGACTATTTATAAATTAGTTGTTTGATTTTTAAAGAGCTTGCTTAAAGGGACACGCAAGTCAAAATAAACTTTTATGATTCAGATACAACATGCAGTTTTAAGACACTTTCAAATTTACTTCTATTATCAAATTTGCACAGTCTTTTTATATTCACGTTTTTGGGGGAACAAGTTCCTGCTGAGCATGTGCACAAGTCTGTATACTAGTCTGTAATTGGCTGATGTCTGTCATATGATACAGGGGGCCGTAAAATGGGAGAAAAAAATAATTTGTCAGAAAAAAATCTACTGGTTATTTGAAATTCAGAGTAGGTATTAAATCATTGTATTTTTATTATGTACGTGTTAATTATGCAATTCTACTGCATTGAGTGGTCCTTTAAAGGCAAATAGCAAATTTGCTTTATAGATATTTCTCATTCCTCTTCTGTCAGACACTTGCAGACTAGTGGGAAATCACTTTTCTCAGCTACAAATATATATTATACAGTAATGTAGAGTATCAATTATGATCTTCCCAGCCACATAAGACCAGTGTAACCCTTTTAGCAACCCCCCCTCTTCCAAGAAATCCACTTACCCCCCCCCCCCCCCCAGCGGCCTTTCTGATTACCCATGGCATTTTGTAGAGAATCTCCATTCCCTTACATTTTGGTCAAAGCTTCCTTGTGGTCTGGTGAGAAGAGGCCTTAATTAAATGTCATCTTTATTGCATTTTACCTGGCAAATAAGATGAACAAATGTAAATTATGTCAAACTCAGTTTGTGAATTATGTGTGACCTAGTTTATAATGTTATTTCCCTGGGTATGGAAAGTTGTGTGTATATAGAAGTCCCAAGGGAACTCTGATGCATAAGAAGGCACATAGTTAATCTGTCCCTGAGATTCCAGTGCCAATGTGTACAGGGCCTGTGTAAACACAGCTAGAAAGACTTATATTTCTCTTGTAAGGTGTATCCAGTCCACGGATCATCCATTACTTGTGGGATATTCTCCTTCCCAACAGGAAGCTGCAAGAGGATCACCCACAGCAGAGCTGTCTATATAGCTCCTCCCCTAACTGCCACCTCCAGTCATTCTCTTGCAGCTCTCGACAAGCATGGAAGCAGTTAGAGAGATGTGGTGTAATTTAGTTGTTTTACTTCAATTCAAAAGTTTGTTATTTTTAAATGGTACCGGAGTTGTACTATTTTGGTCTCAGGCAGAAAATAGAAGAAGAGTCTGCCTGTGGTCTCTAATGATCTTAGCAGGTTGTAACTAAGATCCATTGCTGTTCTCACACATAACTGAAGAGAGAGGTAACTTCAGCTTGGGGAATGGCGTGCAGGGTATCCTGCTATGAGGTATGTGCAGTCTAAATTTTTCTAGAGAAATGTATATGCTAGAAAATGCTGTTGATACCGAATTTATTTAAGGTAAGCCTGATTACAGTGATTTAATAACGACTAGTATCATGCTTACTGTTAGAGGTAATACTCTTATTATTTTTTCAATTACTGTAATATAAAACGTTTGCTGGGATTGCATAAACGTTTTTTTATATGCTTTTTGGTGATAAGACTTTATTGGGGCCCAGTTTTTTCTTCATGGCTGGCTAAAATTTGCCTAGGGATAGTTTTGTTAGGCCTCTCACTGTGTAGACATGAGTGGGAGGGGCCTAATTTTGCGCCTAAATGCGCATCAGCTTTTGCAGACTGAGACATCCAGTTTCCCTGAAAGAGTTCCATGAATGCTTAGGACCTCTCTGAAGGGTTTTGGTGCTTTCCAAAGTCGTTTGTATGGCAAGGTAGGGCCACAGCAGAGCTGTGGCAATTTGTTGTGACTGTTAAAAAAACATCTATTTCGTTTTTTTGATCCGTTTTGGAAACTAAGGGGTTAATCATCCATTTGCAAGTGGGTGCAATGCTCTGTTAGCCTATTATACACACTGTAAAAATTTCGTTTGATTTACTGCCTTTTTTCACTGTTTTTCAAATTCTGACCTTTTTTTATTTCTCTTAAAGGCACAGTACCGTTTTTATTTTTTGCTTGTTAACTTTCTGTAAAGTGTTTTCCAAGCTTGCTGGTCTCATTGCTAGTCTGTTTAAACATGTCTGACATAGAGGAAACTCCTTGTTCATTATGTTTAGAAGCCATGGTGGAACCCCCTCTTAGAATGTGTACCAAATGTACTGATTTCACTTTAAGTTCTAAAGACCATATTCTGTCTTTAAAAGATTTATCACCAGAGAAATCTGACAAGGGGGAAGTTATGCCGACTAACTCGCCCCATGTGTCAGAACCTTTGACTCCCGCTCAAGGGACTCATGCTCAAGAGGCGCCAAGTACATCTAGCGCGCCCATGGCGTTTACTTTACAAGACATGGCGGCAGTCATGGATAATACACTGTCAGCGGTATTATCCAGACTACCTGGGTTACGAGGAAAGCGAGACAGCTCTGGGGTTAGAAGAAATACAGAGCGTACTGACGCTTTAGTAGCTATGTCTGATACCCCCTCACAATATGCAGAAGCTGAGGAAGGAGAGCTTCTTTCTGTGGGTGATTTTTCTGACTCAGGGAAGAGGCTTCAACCTGATTCTGATATGTCAACATTTAAATTTAAGCTTGAACACCTCCGCGTGTTGCTCAGGGAGGTTTTAGCTGCTCTGAATGACTGTGATACTATTTCAGTGCCAGAGAAATTGTGCAGATTGGATAAATACTATGCAGTGCCTGTTTACACTGATGTTTTTCCAATACCTAAAAGGTTTTCAGAAATTGTTACTAAGGAATGGGATAGACTAGGTGTACCGTTCTTTCCCCCTCCTATTTTTAAGAAATTGTTTCCAATAGATGCCGCCACACAGGACTTATGGCAAACGGTCCCTAAGGTGGAGGGAGCAGTTTCTACCCTAGCTAAGCGTACTACTATCCCTGTCGAGGACAGTTGTGCTTTCTTAGATCCAATGGATAAAAAGTTAGAGGGTTACCTTAAGAAAATGTTTATTCAACAAGGTTTTATTCTACAGCCTCTTGCATGCATTGCCTCGGTCACTGCTGTGGCGGCCTTCTGGTTTGAGTCTCTGGAAGAGGCTTTACAGGTAGAGACCCCATTGGACGATATACTTGACAAGCTTAGAGCACTTAAGCTAGCCAATTCATTTGTTTCTGATGCCATTGTTCATTTGACTAAACTAACGGCTAAGAATTCTGGTTTTGCTATTCAGGCGTGTAGGGTGCTATGGCTTAAATCATGGTCAGCTGACGTTACTTCAAAGTCTAAGCTTCTTAATATTCCCTTCAAGGGGCAGACCCTATTCGGGCCTGGTTTGAAAGAGATCATTTCTGATATCACTGGAAGAAAAGGTCATGCCCTTCCTCAGGATAGGTCTAACAAATCAAGGGCCAAACAGACTTATTTTCGTGCCTTTCGAAACTTTAAGACGAGCGCGGCATCAACTTCCTCTAATACAAAACAAGAGGGAACTTTTGCCCAGTCCAAGTCGGTCTGGAGACCTAACCAGGCTTGGAACAAAGGTAAGCAGGCCAAGAAGCCTTCTGCTGCCTCTAAGACAGCATGAAGGATTGGCCCCCGATCCGTTAACGGATCTAGTAGGAGGCAGACTTTCTCTCTTCGCCCAGGCTTAGGCAAGAGATGTCCAGGATCCCTGGGCGTTTGAAATTGTATCCCAGGGATATCTTCTGGACTTCAAAGCTTCCCCTCCAAAAGGGAGATTTCACCTTTCACAATTATCTGCAAACCAGATAAAGAGAGAGGCATTCTTACATTGTGTTCAAGACCTCCAAGTTATGGGAGTGATCCATCCATTTCCAAAGGAGGAACAGGGACAAGGCTTCTATTCAAATCTGTTTGTGGTTCCCAAGAAAGAGGGAACCTTTAGACCAATCTTAGATCTCAAGATCCTAAACAAATTTCTCAGGGTCCCATCATTCAAGATGGAGACTATTCGTACCATCCTACCTATGATACAGGAGGGTCAATACATGACTACAGTGGATTTAAAGGATGCTTATCTTCACATTCCGATACACAAAGATCATCATCGGTTTCTCAGGTTTGCCTTCCTGGACAGGCATTACCAGTTTGTAGCTCTTCCCTTTGGGTTAGCTACAGCTCCAAGAATCTTTACAAAGGTTCTGGGGTCACTTCTGGCGGTCCTAAGGCCGCGGGGCATAGCAGTGGCCCCATATTTAGACGACATTCTGATACAGGCGTCATATTTCCAAATTACCAAGTCTCCTACGGACATAGTTCTGGCATTTCTGAGGTTGCATGGGTGGAAAGTGAACGAAGAGAAGAGTTCTCTATCCCCTCTCACAAGAGTTTCCTTTCTGGGAACTCTGATAGATTCTGTAGAAATGAGGATTTACCTGACAGAGACCAGGTTATCAAAACTTCTAAATTCTTGCCGTGTTCTTTATTCTACCTCTCGCCCTTCGGTGGCTCAGTGTATGGAAGTAATCGGCTTAATGGTAGCGGCAATGGACATAGTGCTGTTTGCCCGCCTACATCTCAGACCGCTGCAACTCTGCATGCTCAGTCAGTGGAATGGGGATTACCCAGATTTGTCCCCTCTACTAAATCTGGATCAAGAGACCAGGGATTCTCTTCTCTGGTGGCTATCTCGGGTCCATCTGTCCAAAGGTATGACCTTTCGCAGGCCAGATTGGACAATAGTAACGACAGATGCCAGCCTTCTAGGCTGGGGGGGGCAGTCTGGAACTCCCTGAAGGCTCAGGGGTCGTGGACTCAGGAGGAGACCCTCCTTCCGATAAACATTCTGGAACTAAGAGCGATATTCAGTGCTCTTCAGGCTTGGCCTCAGCTAGCGACAATGAGGTTCATCAGATTTCAGTCGGACAACATCACGACTGTGGCTTACATCAACCATCAAGGGGGAACAAGGAGTTCCCTAGCGATGTTGGAAGTTTCAAAGATAATTAGTTGGGCAGAGATTCACTCTTGCCACCTATCAGCTATCCATATCCCAGGTGTAGAGAACTGGGAGGCGGATTTTCTAAGTCGACAGACTTTTCATCCAGGGGAGTGGGAACTCCATCCGGAGGTGTTTGCATAATTGGTTCAAAGTTGGGGCAAACCAGAACTGGATCTCATGGCGTCTCGCCAGAACGCCAAACTTCCTTGTTACGGATCCAGGTCCAGGGATCCCAAGGCAACGCTGATAGATGCTCTAGCAGCGCCTTGGTCCTTCAACCTGGCTTATGTGTTTCCACCGTTTCCTCTGCTCCCTCGTCTGATTGCCAAAATCAAGCAGGAGAGAGCATCAGTGATTTTAATAGCTCCCGTGTGGCCACGCAGGACTTGGTATGCAGATCTGGTGGACATGTCATCCTTTCCACCATGGACTCTGCCTCTGAGACAGGACCTTCTACTTCAGGGTCCTTTCAACCATCCAAATCTAATTTCTCTGAGACTGACTGCCTGGAGATTGAACGCTTGATTTTATCAAAGCGTGGCTTCTCAGAGTCAGTCATTGATACCTTAATTCAGGCACGAAAGCCTGTCACCAGGAAAATCTATCATAAGATATGGCGTAGATATCTTTATTGGTGTGAATCCAAGGGTTACTCATGGAGTAAAGTCAGGATTCCCAGGATATTATCTTTTCTCCAAGAAGGATTGGAAAAAGGATTGTCAGCTAGTTCCTTAAAGGGACAGATTTCTGCTCTGTCTATTCTTTTGCACAAGCGTCTGGCGGATGTTCCAGACGTTCAGGCGTTTTGTCAGGCTTTAGTTAGAATCAAGCCTGTGTTTAAACCAGTTGCTCCACCATGGAGTTTAAATTTGGTTCTTAAAGTTCTTCAAGGGGTTCCATTTGAACCTCTTCATTCCATAGATATCAAGCTTTTATCTTGGAAGGTTCTGTTTTTGGTAGCTATTTCCTCGGCTCGTAGAGTTTCCGAGTTATCTGCCTTACAGTGTGATTCCCCTTATCTGATCTTCCATGCAGATAAGGTAGTTTTGCGTACCAAACCTGGGTTTTTACCTAAGGTGGTATCTAATAAGAATATCAATCAGGAGATTGTTGTTCCGTCATTGTGTCCTAATCCTTCTTCAAAGAAGGAACGTCTATTTCACAATATTGACGTGGTTCGTGCTTTAAAGTTTTATTTACAAGCTACTAAAGATTTTCGTCAAACATCTGCTTTGTTTGTTGTCTACTCTGGACAGAGGAGAGGCCAAAAGGCTTCGGCAACTTCTCTTTCGTTTTGGCTAAGAAGTATAATACGCTTAGCTTATGAGACTGCTGGCCAGCAGCCTCCTGAAAGGATTACAGCTCATTCTACTAGAGCTGTGGCTTCCACATGGGCTTTTAAAAATGAGGCTTCTGTTGAAGACTTGGTCTTCGCTTCATACTTTTTCAAAGTTCTATAAATTTGATACTTTTGCTTCTTCGGAGGCTATTTTTGGGAGAAAGGTTTTACAGGCAGTGGTACCTTCCGTTTAAGTACCTGCCTTGTCCCTCCCTTCATCCGTGTACTTTAGCTTTGGTATTGGTATCCCACAAGTAATGGATGATCCGTGGACTGGATACACCTTACAAGAGAAAACATAATTTATGCTTACCTGATAAATTTATTTATCTTGTGGTGTATCCAGTCCACGGCCCGCCCTGTCATTTTAAGGCAGGTATATTTTATTTTTAAACTACAGTCACCACTGCACCCTATAGTTTCTCCTTTCTCTTGCTTGTCTTCGGTCGAATGACTGGAGGTGGCAGTTAGGGGAGGAGCTATATAGACAGCTCTGCTGTGGGTGATCCTCTTGCAGCTTCCTGTTGGGAAGGAGAATATCCCACAAGTAATGGATAATCCGTGGACTGTTTACACCACAAGAGAAATAAATTTATCAGGTAAGCATAAATTATGTTTTTATGGGCTACTTCCTGTATAAAATAGATGCATTCTAACCTTCTTCCTTGTTAATATTAAAGGGACATGAAACCCACAAATGTTCTTTCATGATTCAGATAATGCAATTTTAAACAATTGTGTTGGAAAGCATATCTAGATAGGCTCAGTAGCTGCTGATTGGTGACTGCACATAGATGACTCATGTGATTGGCACCCATGTGCATTGCTATTTCTTCAACAAAGGATATCTGAAGAATGAAGCATATTAAATAATAGAAGTAAATTAGAATGTTGTTTACATTTCTATTCTCTATCTGAATTATGAAATAAATTTTTGGGGTTTCATGTCTCTTTAACCCCTTAACGACCAAGGATGTACAGAGTACGTCCTACAAAAACTGTCACTTAACCCTTTGAGTGCTAAGCACTTTCCCACCTGGGTGCTAAGCTGATTTGAGGCTTTTTTATTTTTTTTTAAATATTTTTTTTAAAAATTTTTTTTTCTTTTTTCAGATCCCCAAGACTTATACCGTTAGAAAGGTTAGGCTATTAACTTTCCAACGGTGGGTCTGTAGCTGCTTAGATGCCTGAGATACAGGCTTCTAAGCAGCATGCCCCCTTTCCCTATTCTGTCCGTTGTCTTTTTTTAATAAAGTTGTGCAGTGACGTCATCACATCATTGCGCGTGACGTCACCACGCAAAACATGAAGCCCCGGCGATGCCTGTCACTATACAAGCCTGATTGCCAGGGTATGAGTGGGTGGGAGCCCCCAGATATCCCTCAAGGTAGGAGAGTGCTAGCGACGGCTCTGAGCCGTCGTTAGCACCTGAGTGGGAAACTCTGCAACGGCTCAGAGCCATCGTTCGCACTCAAGGGGTTAATGACCATGGACGTACCCTGTACGTCCTCAGGGGTTTCAAGCGGTGGAAGCACTCATGATCGCTTCCAGATGCTTTCAAGGTATTGCAGTGATGCCTCGATATTGAGGCATCACTGCAATACCTTTTTTTACTCAACGATGCAGAGAGACACACTCTTTGGCCCTCTCTGCATCGGCCAGCAATGGTGCAGATCTTTGGTAGGTGGGAGCCATAGCAGGAAGGCGGCCCATAGCTGGATCACTTCCTGATCCTCTATATCCGGTGCACGCAAGTGGTTGGGAGTGCGCGGGTGTTTGCGTGCGCGCTAGTACATTAACATTACAATGCATTGAAGATGATGGGTTGGAGGGAGAGGGAAAGGGGGGGTTAATGTTAAGAAAGGGATCGGGGAGGGGGTAGGCTATGGGGGGGGGGGGGCAGCTACATTACAGAAAATTGGCTTTTTTTGACCCCAAAAAATAAAAAACATTTTATTTATTTTTTGCAAACTGGGTACTGGCAGCCAGTACCCAAGATGGTGGCAAATAGGTAGAGGGGGAGTGTTAGAGAGCTGTTTGGGGGGGATCAGGGAGGTTTGGGGCTAAGGGGGATCCAACTCTGCAAAAAAACAAAAAAATTGTATATAAGTAAAAAAAAAAAGCTTTTTATTTCAGTGAGAAAGTTTTTGAGAAAGTGAACGATTTTTTTTATTTAATCGCATTTGGCGATGAAATGGTGGCATGAAATATACCAAAATGGGCCTAGATTAATACTTTGGGTTGTCTACAAAAAATATATATATTCAGTACATGTCAAGGGATATTCAGGGATTCCTGACAGATAGCTAATTTTGGGGTGGAAATGGTTTGGAAATAGCAAAGTGCTACTTGTATTTATTGCCCTATAACTTGCAAAAAAAGCAAAGAACATGTAAACATTAGGTATTTCTAAACTCAGGACAAAATTTAGAAACTATTTAGCATGGGAGTTTTTTGGTGGTTATAGATGTGTAAGGTTTTGGAGGTTAAAGTTAGAAAAAGTGTTTGGTTTTTTTTCAATTTTTTTCATCATCATCAATTTTTTTTATTTTTTTTAGTAAATTATAAGATATAATGAAAATAATGGTATCTTTTGAAAGTCCATTTAATGGCGATAAAAACGGTATATAATATGTGTGGGTACAGTAAATGAGTAAGAGGAAAATTACAGCTAAACACAAACACCGCAGAAATGTAAAAATAGCCCTGGTCCCAGACGGTCAGAAAATTTAAAAATGGTCTGGTCACTAAAGGGTTAAGGATAGTTCCCAAGGAACTAAATAGTTAATCATCTGAGGTCTTGACTGGCTTTATGCTCGTGACCTCTTCTTATTCTGCTATTACAGTGTTGTGTGTCTGTGAACAACATGTTGACCCCTAAACGGTTGTGGGAACAGTATAGCCAATGACTTATCAAAGTGTCGCATGTAAAGGGCCACTTAATTCAAAATTGGATTAACTTTGAAATTTGCCCAAAAATATTCTATTGCTCATTTCAAATTCAAACTCTATTTCATTGTCTTTTTTTATTGTGTATTTGTCAATTATTTAATTCTGCTGTATTAAGTTGTCCTTTAAACTAATCGCTTTAGTGCCGACATGGTAATTTTGCAGCTTTGTAAAGAGTTAATTGTAAAATTAGGGTTACAGTTATAGCTGCTAGTTGGCATCAGGGATAAAGGTAAATTACACTCATAGCATATAACAAAATTAAACCTCATTCAGAAACAAAAGGTTTACAATCGGGTAACGTAATTTTGTTAGTACACTTTTGCAAATTCTTTTCTCCTTTGCTGAGACCAATTAAAGACAGATTTACATGAGCTTGTGCTCTGATCCGATCAATCACTGTGTAGAATGTTAACGACAGATACATTTCACCATACGTAAGATGGTGGCATATTGTTTTGCAATGTGGTATTTTTTTTCCTTAATTAAACTGTGGGAAGATTAAATGTTAAAGGGATATGAAACCCAACATGTTTCTTTCATGATTTAGATAGAGCATGCTATTTTTTTTTTATTTTTTTTTATTTTTTTTTTATATATCTTTTATTTATAAACCAAGGCAAAACACAGAGATATTACATATTGCATTTGTTGTTTAGGACAAAAAGTTGCAAGAAATAAAGATATACTAACACACTTTAAGGCTTAATGACCTTGCATAGTTTATACAATAATATGCTAATTCTGCTTAGCATGTCAATCAAAAATTGTGTTTAACATTATTCAATAAGATAAACAATATCTACTTCATTTGTCTCTGAGAATGTCTTAGAGTTTTTCAAAAAAATTTCTCCCCCCCCCCCTGCCGGTGGTATATTTGCGCCCCGCAGGGCTGGTTATCTTTCCTTGTCACCCATAACAAAACATTGATGAGTATTTACAATTTGCATACTTCGATCAATCTGTTCCAACAACCAAAAAGGGAAGGAAAAAAAAAGGGGAAGAAAAACCCAATTTAACTGATTTCCCTTCCTCTCCTCAATCTCCCCATCTACCATACCCCCAGGAGAACTATCTCAGAATGTTTAAAGGGAAAAATTAAATAGTCAATTTCACTTTCCTGGAGTGATTTTATAAATAATGCCCATTTACTAAAAAACTTCCTTATGTCTGATTCCTTATCAATATCTGTGTTTTTTTGCTCTAATATACATTGTTTTTTTAAATAATTCCTAATTTCGGGAATTGTTGGGAGTGCTCTTGTTTTCCACTTTTTGCAAATCAGGTACCTAGTGGTTAGGATGGAAAGAATTATTATTTTATCATAATCATGATGAGAGTTTTCCATCTTTAGGCAAAAAATGATTTGATATAGTGATAGAGGAGGTATATTAATTTTTAATATGGTCCCTAGCCAGTATTCTAGTCTATTCCAGAATCTTCTAATCTTGGGGCAAAACCAAAACATATGGGTCAGGTCTGCCGCCTGAAGGGAGCATTTAGGACACTTATTAAACTGCTGGTTGTGTATTCTAAAGCCTTTCTCTGGAGTAAAGTATGTCCTGTGAAGGAGCCTAGTATGGGCCTCCCGCCAGGTGGCAGTTATCGTAGCGGCAGTTACTTTACTTATTGATAGTTGGATGGTTTTTGAGTCAATGTCGGTCTGGGGTATTAATGAACACCATTTTGATGCCATAGTGTCTAGTAAAGTAGTACTTCTACTTGTATTAAGTATATTGTAGCATGGGGTAATAGACATATGGCCATTTTTTGTCAAATTTAACCAGTTTTCCAATTTACCTAGCGTCCAACGGTATCCTTGCTGTTTGATTAGTTCTGCAGTGAAATGTCTTATTTGCAAGAAGGAAAAGAAATCCCTGTTAGGAAGATTAAATTCTGTTTTAAGTTCCTCAAAGGATTTGATGCATTTCCTATCTTGGTCTAATAAATAGATTATTTTGTCCAGTCCAGCATTATGTCAGCTGTTAAAGATTATTGAGTTAATACCAGCTTGAAATTGTGGGTTCCCTATTATGGGGAGATGTTTCGAAACACTTCTGGATATTGTAAGAAATTTAGTTAATTTACCCCAAGCCTTAATCGGGATATATATTGTATTCAGCCCTTTAATCATTGCGGGCAAATCCCGTGTCAAGGAGTGGATCATAGCCACTGGAAGATAAGGTTTACAAATATTTAATTCTAACTCATTGTTTAGGATATAATTTTTTGTATGTGTCCAGTCAGCTACTGTGCGTGCCAGAAAACTAAGATTGTAAAATTTAATATTCGGTAGTGCTAAACCTCCAGACTCTTTGGATATACTAAGTTTAGCAAGGGATATTTTAGGTCTCTTACCCTGCCAAATAAATTGAGTAAGTGCAGCATTAGTAAAGCGGATGTCCTTTTCTAACAAGAGCAATGGTACATTCTGAAGGATATATAGAAGTTTAGGGAGGAGAATCATTTTAAATAGTTCTTCCCGACCCGAGACTGATAGAGGCAAGTTCTGCCAAGACTTATTTATCTTTGATAGAGATTAGTATAGGTGATATATTAAATTTATATAGGTCCCGTAAGTTAAGTGGAATATGAATCCCTAGATATTTAAAGGAATCCGTGACTACTCTAAATGGGATATCTAAGATAGAGCTATTGTTTTTCCTCAACCAGAGGATTTCAGACTTTGATTTGTTTACCTTATACCCGGAGAAGGAGCCAAAATGATCAGTTATTTGAAGAAGTTTTGGGATATTTAATTTAGTGTTGGATATATAAATTAATAAGTCATCAGCATAAAGACCAATTTTTATCTGATAATCTCGGATCCTTATGCCCTCCAGAGAATCCCTGATCATGATAGCCAACGGTTCAATAGCTATGTCGAAAAGGAGCGGGGAAAGAGGGCAGCCCTGACGTTTTCCTCTTTCCAGCATAATTGGGGATGAAAGAGTATCGTTTATTATCAACCTTGTTTGGGATTGAGCATGTAGGTTTCCTATGAACTTATGAAGATTACCAACTATCCCAAACTTTGTTAGAGCTGTCAGAGTATGATTAGAGATTACAGAGTCAAAGGCTTTCTCGGCGTCAATTGACAAGATTGCTAAGTCAGGGAGGCCCTCATCCCGCGTAGCAGAGAGGGGATGGTTCTGTATGTAATCCATTGTTACAAGTAGTTCTCTGATTTTTGCCGCCGAATTGCGCCCATTTAAAAAGCCAGCTTGATCTGTATGTATTACTTTTGCTAGGATGGGTTGTAACCTAGTTGCAAGAATGGAAGACATAATTTTGTAATCTGAGTTGAGAAGAGCAATTGGCCTATATGACTCTTTATGCCGGGGGTCCTTCCCCTCTTTTAGGATCAAGGTTGTATGTGATGCGGAGAAAGATGCTGAGACCGGATTACCATCAACATAAATCTTGTTATAGAGATTACTCAGATAAGGTGTTATTTCTGCTGACAAAATTTTGTAAAATTCATTTGGCAGTCCATCCGGACCTGGGGCTTTATTCGAAGAGAGTTGGAGAATTTCTTTCTCTATCTCTTCACTTAAAATGGGGGAATTAAGATTAGCAATCTCTTCCGCTGTTACTGTGGGTGTTGTGATTTTGCTCCAAAAATCATCTGCCCTTTCCCCATCATAGCCTTTACAGGCATATAGATCTTGGTAATATTCTAGGAATATGTTGGAGATTTCGCTGGGGTCTGAGATTTGCTTCCCCTTATATTGAAGTACTTCAATAGCAGGTTTCTTTCCTTCATTTTTAACTAATCGAGCTAATGTTTTCCCCGATTTGTTGCCAAATTTATACAATTTGGCTTGAAGTCTAAGTTCTTTGTATGTTTCCTGGGACAAGAAAAAAGAGTCTCTAGCACTTTTGGCTCGAATATATTTTGCCCAATTTAATGGGGGTTTTTCCAGCAGATAGCGGTTATATGAGTTAATCAATGTATTGTTGATTTCTTTTTCTCTCATCTTAAGCTTTTTAGTTAAAGTAGCAACATAAGTGGTAATTTCGCCTCTTAGTACAGCTTTAGCTGCTTCCCAAAATATATCTGGGCGCCCTACGTAGCTACTGTTATTGTTTACGTAGTCATTAAATTTATTCCTTATCCGCTCCTTAAATTTGAAATCTGTTGCTAAGTTATAAGGGAAAAAAAACGGGAGAATTTGGGTTTCGGATGGCCCGGTTGAATTATAAGAGAGATAGGCCCATGATCGGACATAAAGATCGGCATAATGCCTGCAGTTAAATTTGTTAAAGATAGACGTTCATCCGTTAAAAACAAATCGATCCTGGAGAGAGTTTTGTGGGCTTTGGAGAGACAAGTATAATCCTGTGTTTCGGGATTTTGAACTCTCCAAATATCCCGTAGAGCCAAGTTTTGTTTAATTTTATTAAAAGTTTTTGTATCTAAGTTATCTTTCTTTTGTTTTATTTGTCTAGGATTCCTCCTGAGCCTATCTATCGGTGCTTGTGGTGACATGTTAAAGTCTCCCCCTAGGATTAAGTACCCTTCCGAAAATAATAAAAGTTTAGTTTGAATAGTATTCCAAAAGTTTGGGTCAGAAACATTGGGACCATATATATTACAAAGTGTATATGTCAATTGGGCTGCCTTTAATTTCACAATAACAAATCTTCCTTCCGGATCAGCCTCAGAATTCAAAATTTCCACTTGAGATTTCTTCCCTATTAAAATAGCCACACCTCTCTTTTTCCTAATGCTTGGTGCTATAATAGCTTCTTTAACCCATTGGGTTTTTAATTTTAGAGATTCTTCAAAATTTAAGTGCGTTTCTTGTATGAGGGCAATATCTACCTGGGATCTACGTAGATGAGTCAATATTGCTTTGCGTTTAATGGGAGTTGAAATGCCTCCCACATTCCAAGATATTATTTTTAAATTATTTACTTTCTGAGTCATTTACCTAAGGGACGGAGGGACGGAGAGAATGAGGGAGAGAAAAGAAAAAAAAAAAAAAAAAGGGGGGGTAGTAATGAGGAAAAAATTATAAATATATATAACATAAGGAGATAGATTAAAAGTGTTATCAAAGATCCCCCCGTTTCCAGGGATTCCCCATTCATGGGTCTTGTAATATTTTTGTGATATATAATCATCATCTAAGGTTGTGGGTTCAGTGTTTCAAAAAAATTTGCAGCCTTTTGAGCATCCTCAAATAAATGTAATTTACCATTGGCTTCAACTCTAAGCTTATACGGATATATTAAAGTGGCACGGTATCCATTTTGTATAAGCTTTGTACAAATTGGGGCCAGTTCTCTTCTTTTAGAGGCTGTGTGTGCCGAAAAGTCTTGAAAAAGCATAATTCTAGCGTTGTCTATGAGGACTGGCTGATTTTTGCGATAGGATTGCAGTAGCATGTTTTTGTCCTGGAAATTGAGTAACCTCGCAATAACAGGTCTAGGGCGACTCTTATCCCTGCTATCTGAACGGGGAGGACCCACTCTATGCGCTCTTTCCACTAGGATCGGATGATAGGCTGGAGGAATATTTAGCGCTTTAGTAAGTATGTCTGATATAAAGTGACATAGGTCATCGTATTGTTTATCCTCAGGGAGGCCAATTATGCGAATATTGTTCCTTCTGGATCGATTTTCCAGATCCTCCAGTCTATCATGGATTCCCTGGAAGCTAGTCCCAGAAGTCTCAAGTTTAGAATTATGTATTGTTGTTAGGTCCTCCAAGTCTGACACTCGTTGCTCTACTTCCTGTAATCTATTGGAGAACTGTCTTATCTCCTGGGTTAACAGGGATATATCATGTTTAATTTCTGTCCTTAACGTGTCAAATTTGGGCGTGAGAGCTTCAGAGATGCTAGTAACTAGGCTTTGTAAATTAATGGATTCAGGTATATTTGCCATCTGGGTGGTAATTGACTCAGAAGGGGGATCTTGGGTATTTTTAGTCTTCCTGTCACTATTTCTAGCCGCCATATTTGGTGAGGGTGTCCTAGAGGTGCTAGAGAAGAATTTGTCCATGTGTTAAAAAAAAAGGAAAAACCCAGTGAGAAGTGGGTGTGCACAGTGGAGGGTTCAAGTCATGTGATATGGCGAAGTGACCATAAGTGTGTGTGAGAGAGAAAAAAAAAAGAAAAAAAAAAAAAAAGGGTGCTGAGTGTGATTGTGATACTTATAGAGGGAAAATTAATATCTATTATAGCGTGTTAAGGGGTGATTGTTTTGTGATAATTGTGTTTATATTACGGACGTGAAAATGATTTTATTATTAAGATTATTAGGAAGAAGATGCGAGACAGGAAGGAGTAAAAACCAGAGTGGAAAAAAAAAAATATTATAGCTGTTAGTTCCCCCTGTTGGAATAGTAGTGGGTTATATTTAAATGTATACTATATGTCTATCAGACAGTCAATTTTTTCTTTTTCAAAATTTTATTTGTGAAAGGTCACTGAGTCAATGTATCCCTTCCTTCACTCTACTATTGTCAGCAAGTTTTTTACTGTGCTTATGCAATTTCACACGCAGAGAGTATATAAATTTTTAGATACACTTTTAGTTTTTGTAATCAGGATCAGGTTTGGTTATTTTTACACCAGAGATTGTCTAAAGCTATAGACCACCTGTGCCTATTAGCTCCAGCAATTTAATTTCAATATGATTTATCACTGTGCTCTGGAAGCAGTTAATTGCAGGAGCTTCCTTAAGCTAAACAAGATTGTTTTGTAGAGTAAAAGAAAAAAAAAAAAGAGAAAGACAAAGAAAAAAAAACACAGCAAGTTGGTAGGTGATTAGATAAATAAAGTCATTAGTATCATACTGCTATCAATCAAGTAAATTTAAATAATAAGCAGATTTCTTCCCCTTTACTTTAAGAGATTATTATGCAGCATTTAACTCACTTTTTCCCCCTTCCTCTCCCTTTACCTCTTTTCCTCCCCCTCTCCTCCAGACGAGAAGAGAGAGGAAAATTTTGAGATAGGCAAAACCAAGCAGTTTAAACTACTTAGTCTGGTTCATCAGAACTAAGCAGTCTTAACTAACTCGCAGTTTTGTTTAAAGGCTAGCTATTGTTAAACATAAAAGTGCAAGCTTTTTGATTTAAGTAAGTAACATTGATAAGACAGCAGATTCAGCAGTTATATAATTAGAAACAATAGTGTCAGGGTACTAATAGTCAATTAGTTTTAAATGGACTGTCCTTTTGTTCTTTTCCACTCCTCTCCCACCACAAACAGAAGAAGAACAATGGAGGGGGGGGAAATTAATGATCCAGGATATGGTCAAAAATAGAAACAAGCCGAGTCCACAAGAGAAGGGCCAGTGATGTGATTTTGTGTCCCTTATTTTGAAGTCAGCCGTAATTATTTCAGAGGGGATTTAATCAAGCAGTAGATACTAGTTGTATATTGCTCTATCCCGGTGCTCCTATCCCAGTTGACCCCCTGTATATCTATACTCAGACACTGTTCCAGATAAAAAGGGTAATAAGATATAATAAAGAGAGTTACAACTTTGAACATTACCCGGTGTTGTCTGCAGTTGCAGGCTGGGATCCCTAAGGTTTTTCTTCCAGGGCAATCCCCCTCACGCAGCACCGGTGGGAGGGGGAGCACCTGTGTAGACGGGCCTCACCTGCGGGGAGTAGAAACGGTCGGTTGTCTCAGGCCGGTGTCAGAGAGTGAGGAGTTGGTGGCAGCCAGATCAAAGCCAGAGAGATGAGGATAGCGGTCCGTGCCCCTCACGCAGCACCGGTGGGAGGGGACACCCGGACCGAAAACAGCAGATTGCGCAGCCAACCAGCTCTCTCCAGCCTCCTCAGAGCAACACAGAAACAGCCAGGGACCAATCAGCAAAGGGAGACAGCCACCACGGGAGGCCCGGCAGGAGAGCAGGATCCGGTCATAGGTAAGTCTCTTCCTAGTTTGGAGACCGGGATAGAGAGAGAAAAAAAAAAATAAGAAAGTAGGCGCAGATAGTCTCTCAGAGTCTGTTCAACAAATAACGGCAGGAACCCATAAATGCTGCAATTTGCAGCTTAGTGCATAGTCAAGGCACTACCACGGTTCCGGGAGCGATGAACCAGCTATTTTTAGGCTGCCCTGGGGCTAAGGGTTTGGGCGCGAAAGTTTTGCCAATAGCCTAAGGTGGAGGTGATGCTTCAACAGGTGCAACAGGAGCCCTGCACCTGAGCTCCTCCCCCGGAAACTCCTCCCCTCGATAGAGCATCTAGTGCATGTCTAGAGCATGCTATTTTAAACAACTTCCTAATTTACTTATATTATCAATTTTTCTTTTTTATCTTATCTTTTGTTGAAAAGCAGAGATGTAAGCTTAGAAGTCAGCCCTCCAGACCTACCTAGATATCTGTTCAACACAGAATATCATGGGAATGAAGCAAATTTGATAATAGAAGTACATTTCGACGCTTTGTATAAAATGGCATACTTTGATTCACAAAACAATTTTTGGGGGTTTCATATCCTTTTACGTTTGTCTCTTTATCACCTTGCAGTATTTTAGAAGTTTACTGCAGTGCCATTTGCAGTGTTGTGTTGTGAATGGGATATTTTGACCTACAATGCCCCATTTGTAATATTTCAGTATTCGTTTAGCATAACCAGGTCTGCTGCAAAGCAGTCGAGTACACAGCGTAAAAACCCAACTCCCTTTTGTATTAAATTCTTTTTTTTTTTCACTTGGCCTTGAGAACTAGTTTTGAAATTGATTTTCTATAACAAACTGCCTGGGAGGTTCTTTCATTGTTTACTTAGAACAAGACGTTGGCTGATCTAACCAGGAAGGAAAATATGCCAGCCTGAAACTTTATCAATGCTCTTAGGTCATTTAGAAGAGAATTAAAGGGCAAGTGTTACCGCATAACCTTGTATGTGAGCGATCTCATATACTCATGTGCAAATCTAATTTGTATATGTCCCCTTATTCTAACCATATTCAAAAGAGAGAGAATCTATCATTCTTGCCCCTTTAAAAAGACATTGGAGTTGCATACAGTTCCACAGTGAGTAGTGCAAAAATCCCAAGTCCCACTTGGGAGCCACAAGAATTGCCACTCCCGAGCTGTACACAGCCCCAGATTGGCAGAGTTGTGTGACAATTGCTGCCGATTGGCTCACTGGTTGTTTCCTTCAAAGGACCGCAGTCCTCTGCAGCTCCAGAGCAACACTTTATATGTGTGTATATATATATATATATATATATATATATATATATCTCTATGTATGTATGTATGTATGTATGTATATATATATATATATATATATATATATATATATATAAACACAAGGATTTATATTGATTAGTACGGTAATTACATGCAAATGAAAAGAGAATGTCATTTCTCCACTACAGTGTCCCTTTAACACCTTTCCTCTGTCTCCATATTCACGAATACAGCATCTGAATCTACAGGTGTTTGTAGTTTTGCTTCCCATTAAAATGAATGGACTGCTGATTCATGGCACAATAGATTCAAAAGCCAGCTGAGCTTGCTGGGAGTTTACTGAAACACAACTAATGCATATTTATTAAATACTCGGCGATAACACTGGTACCTCCCCTGTCTTGGCAAGCTTTATGCTTATTTCTGGGGTTATGATGGCCTTTTTAAACATTATCTACAAAATATTCTGGGAATTTTATTTCTCAAGTGGCTTTGTTTCATATGCTGTTAATTATGTGTGGTTAGCATTGATTCTGCCCCTGGCTGTTCGTTCTTGCTCTCTGGCTTTTCACCGAAGAGAGAAACATTAGTTAGATGCACAAATTTCCCCATCTGTGCAACATTAACGTGTTACATATTTATTTATTTTTCTATGGTACGCTGATCAGATTTCTTTGTTAATGTGCTTGCCTGGACCCAGTGCTTTCTGTATGTTACTATAAGAACTGTGTGTTAATACAGTTAATTTAATATTATAGTATTTTTTTGTTATATGTGCATACTAAATATCAGCAATTAAGCTCTGACTCTGAAAAGCATTTAACATTGTTGTGGACTGGACTGCAAAATAAAACAACAATGTTAAATGCTTTTCAGTTGGGAGCAGTTGGGTACAGATATAAATGAGTTTCAAGCAATCAGTGTGTAGAGTGGTGTAGGGTCAAGTTTCTGGATCCTGCTGGATGGAGTCTACAGAAAGGCACTTAATTATGTTTGTTGTTTTCATCCAATTTCAAGGGTAGGGTTATTTATAAATGAAGGTTATATACTGTAGTTGGTTTTCTTCACTGGTGTGTGTCTACTTTTTTTTTAGTTTTGGTGGTTTCTTTAAGATCTGGCATAGCAGATAAACGGACATGAAACCCAACATTTTTCTTTCATGATTCAGATAGAGCATACAGTTTTAAACAACTTTCCAATTTACTTCTATCATCTAATGTGCTTCATTCTCTTAGTACCCTTTGTTGAAGAAACATCAATGCACATGGGTGAGCCAGTAACATGAGGCATATATATGCAGTCATCAATCAGCAGCTCCTGAGCCTACCTAGGTATGCTTTTCAAGGATGCCACGAAAAACAAAACAAATTAGATAATAGAAGTACATTTGTTTGAAAGTTGTTTAAAATGACAAGCTCTTTGAATCATGAAAGAAAAAGTTTGGGTTTTGTGTCCCTTTACGTTTATTTATATTCTGTCCTTTTAAAGAACATTAAACACTAATTACATTTTATAAGCATAGTATCTCCAGTCTTCCTTCAGTGATTGGTGCCACCATGTTGAAATCTAGTTTTCACTGCATTCTAATGACGACGTGTTTGCACGTACAGAACCTGTCTTTCAGATACTTGCAGTGAAACCTAGGTTCTAAAACCCATATTTAGAGGGATGTGCAAGAAAACATATTTAGTGATTAATGTCCCTTTAACTCTATTTTCTTTCTGCCATCCTCAGTTTTATCTCTTTAACTTTTGTACTCTCTGCCTTTTGCTCTAGTATAGAAGACACACAATCACCCACTTCACAGCAATAAGTCATCAAGTCCAATATTTTCCCCATTCCCATCCTTAGACCCATCAACATATACTAAGTGCTTAGTCACTTGGTCAATCTGAATACCTTGCCTTGCTTAGGTTAGGAAATCCAACCTTTTTGGTTGATTCAGAGATCAGGAGCCGTGAGGTAGTAATAAGGCCAAGAGATACATTGTATGGCCAAATGTATGTGGACACCCCTACTAATTATTTAGTTCAGGTGTTTCAGCCACACCTATTGCTAACAGGTGCATAAAATCCTGTATAAAATCCAGCAGATAGCCATGAAATCTCCATAGACAAACAAGTGTAATGGGCATACTGAAGAGCACAGTGACTTTAATCATGGTATTGTCAGTTTGTGAAATTTCTCCCCTTCTAAATCTGCCCTGGTGCTAAAAGGAATAGGTAGGAAAGCGCTGAAATATATTTGCCAAAAAGTACAATAAAATCCCCAAGATAATATATAAAAGTATTTAAAAGACAAGACTTTTTGCGCTAGAAGTCCGATAAATGACACCAGAGCTACTTCAGTTAACGCAAATCTATACGATGAGGATATATTTTCAGAGAGTACAAATACTTAAATATATAGAAATATATCTCTAAGGTACAAATTTAATATCTATTATAATCACAGAAAAAATAAAAATACACTTAAAAATCAAATAGTGCAAAACACACAAAATATAAAAGGTTAGAGCACAAATGGTAAATTTCTCTTGTAAGATGTATCAAGTCCAATGGATTCATCCTTACTTGTGGGATATTCTCCTTCGCTACAGGAAATGGGAAAGAGAGCATCCACAGCAGAGCTGTCTATATAGCTCCTCCCTTAGCTCCACCCCCCAGTCATTCTCTTTGCCTACTCTAAGTACTAGGAAGGGCAGAGCAAGTGTGGTGACAAAAATGTTAGTTTTTTATTTCTCAAGCAAAAGTTTATTTTAAATGGTATCGGTGTGTACTATTTACTCTCTGGCAGAAAAGGGATGAAGATTTCTGCAAGGAGGATGATGATTTTAGCACTTTGTAACTAAGATCCATTGCTGTTCTCATAAGGGCTGAAGAGTACAGGAAAACTTCAGTTGGGGGAACAGTTTGCAGGCTAAGCTGCATATGAGGTATGTTCAGTCTATATTTTTCTAGACAGACTGTGTTAATTCTAGAGAAGGCTGGCAATATTCCCATGAGGGAAGGGTAAGTTGTATTCAGACACTTGGATAGGAATTTCAGCTTGCATGAAGGGCTCATTAGTTACAGGTGACACTGTTAGGAAAAAACGTTTTTGTTTATTCAGTAAATGATGCAATTATAACGTTTTTTTGAAGGGACTAAAGGGGTCATTGTGGCTTGTTTTTGGGTTTTTTAACCCACATGGTTAATTAAGAGACACTCTGGTGTTTTTCTGATAGGCCTCAAAACATCGAGTGAGTTGGGAGGGGCCTATTTTCACGCCTCAGTTGTGCAGTTTCTTTTCCTCAGAGACATCTAACTGCTTCTCCAGAGGTTCCTGCTGTGTTTGAGGGCTGTAAAAAGTTTTTTTCCCCACAAATCGTTCTGAAGGGCAGGTAGGAGCCACAGCAGAGCTGTGGCAAGGTGCTCAAAGTCCTTTTTACTGGTTTTGACGTTTTTTTCAATCCGGTTTTGTCATTAAGGGGTTAATTGTTTATTTGCATAGCTGTGCAAAGTTACTAAGGCTTTATGATGCTACTGTAAAATTTCGTTAAGTTTACTGCTTTTTTACACTGTGTTGCAGAATTTGTGCAGCTTTTTTTCTCTTAAAGGCACAGTACCGTTTTAATTCTTAGTGTTATTTACTTTGATTTCAGTGTTTTCCAAGCTTGCTTGTTACATTACTAGCCTGTTTAACATGTCTGACACCAAGGAAAATCCTTGTTCAATATGTTTGGAAGCCATTGTGGAACCCCTCTTAGAATGTGTCCCAATTGTACTGATATGTCTATAAACTATAAAGAACATATATTAGTACTAATAGAGCAATAGATGATTCTCAGTCAGAAGTAAATGAGGGTTCACCATTTAGCTCTCCACAAGTGTCACAACCAGTAACGCCCGCACAAGTGACGCCAAGTACCTCTAGTGCGTCAAATTCTTTAACTTTACAAGACATGGCCACAGTTATGAATACAGCCCTCACAGAGGTTTTATCTAAACTGCCTGGTTTACAAGGAAAGCGGGTCAGCTCTGGGTTTAGGAAAAATGCTGAGCCGTCTGACGCTTTAGTAGCCGTATCTGATATGCCCTCACAATGCTCTGAAGTAGGGGTGAAGGATTTGTTATCTGAGGGAGAAATTTCTGATTTAGGAAAGACGCTTCCTCAGACAGATTCTGATATGACGGCCTTTAAATTTAAGCTTGAACACCTCCGCTTATTGCTCAGGGAGGTATTAGCGACTCTAGATGATTGTGACCCTATAGTGGTTCCAGAGAAATTGTGTAAAATGGATAAATACTTAGAGGTTCCTGTTTACACTGATGTTTTTCCAGTCCCTAAGAGGATTGTGAATATTATTACTAAGGAGTGGGATAGACCAGGTATTCCGTTCACTCCCCCTCCTGTTTTTATGAAAATGTTTCCCATATCTGACACCATGCGGGACTCGTGGCAGACAGTTCCTAAGGTGGAGGGAGCTATTTCTACTCTAAGCGTACAACTATACCTATCGAAGACAGTTGTGCTTTCAAAGATCCTATGGATAAAAAATTAGAGGGTCTCCTGAAGAAAATTTTTGTTCATCAGGGTTTTTCTCTCCAACCTATTGCGTGCATTGTTCCTGTAACTACTGCAGCTGCTTTCTGGTTTGAGGCTCTAGAAGAGGCTCTTCAGATGGAGACTCCATTAGAGAAAATTATGGACAGAATTAAGGCCCTTAAGTTGGCTAATTCTTTTATTACAGATGCCGCATTTCAACTGGCTAAATTAGCGGCAAAGAATTCAGGTTTTGCCATTTTAGCACGCAGGGCGTTATGGCTTAAGTCCTGGTCTGCTGATGTGTCATCTAAATCTAAACATCCCTTTCAAAGGAAAGACCCTATTCGGGCCTGAACTGAAAGAGATTATTTCAGACATCACTGGAGGGAAAGGTCATGCCCTCCCTCAGGATAGATCAAATAAGATGAGGACCAAACAAAATAATTTTCGTTCCTTTAGGAACTTTAAGAGTGGTCCCACTTCAGCTTCCTCTGCTGCAAAGCAAGAGGGGAATTTTGCCCAATCCAAGTCAGTCTGGAGACCTAACAAGGCTTGGAACAAGGGTAAACAGGCCAAGAAGTCTGCAGCTGCCTCTAAGACAGCATGAAGGGGTAGCCCCCGATCTGGGACCGGATGTAGTAGGGGGCAGACTCTCTCTTCGCTCAGGCTTGGGCAGGAGATGTTCACGATCCCTGGGCTTTAGAAATTGTGTCCCAGGGATATCTTCTGGAATTCAAAGACTCCCTTCCAAGGGGGAGATTTCACATTTCTCGATTGTCTGTAAAACAGACAAAGAGAGAGGCGTTTTTACGCTGTGTCAAAGACCTACATACCATTGGGGTGATCCGCCCAGTCCCACAAGAGGAACAGGGGCTAGGGTTTTACTCAAACCTGTTTGTGGTTCCCAAAAAAGAGGGAACTTTCAGACCAATCTTGGATCTCAAAATTCTAAACAAGTTCCTCAAAGTTCCATCATTCAAGATGGAGACTATTCGGACTATTCTACCTCTGATCCAGGAGGGTCAATATATGACTACCGTGGACTTAAAGGATGCGTATCTACACATCCCTATTCACAGAAATCATCATCAATTTCTCAGATTCGCCTTTCTAAACAGGCATTACCAGTTTGTGGCCCTTCCCTTCGGGTTGGCCATGGCTCCCAGAATTTTCACAAAGGTGCTAGGGTCCCTTCTGGCGGTTCTACGACCACGGGGCATAGCAGTGGTGCCTTATCTAGACGACATCTTAATTCAGGCATCGACTTTCCAGCTAGCCAAGTCTCACACGGACATCGTGTTGGCTTTTCTGAGATCTCACGGGTGGAAGGTGAACATAAAAAAGAGTTCTCTCTTCCCTCTTACAAGAGTTTCCTTTCTAGGGACTCTGATAGATTCGGTAGAAATGAACATATTTCTGACGGAGGTCAGAAAATCAAAACTCTTAACCACTTGCTGAGCTCTTCATTCTATTCCTCGGCCATCAGTGGCTCAGTGTATGGAGGTAATCGGACTCATGGTAGCGGCAATGGACATAGTTCCTTTTGCCCCCCAACACCTCAGACCACTGCAACTATGCATGCTCAAACAGTGGAATGGGGATTATGCAGATTTATTTCCTCAACTGCATCTGGACCAGGAGACCAGAGATTCTCTTCTCTGGTGGTTGTCTCAGGACCACCTGTCTCAGGGAATGTACTTCCGCAGGCCAGAGTGGCTCATTGTAATGACAGATACCAGCCTGCTGGGCTGGGGTGCAGTATTGAACTCCCTGAAAGCACAGGGCTTATGGTCTCGGGAGGAATCTCTTCTTCCGATAAACATTCTAGAACTTAGAGCGATATTCAATGTGCTTCAGGCGTGGCCTCAGCTTGCTGCAGCCAAATTCATCAGGTTTCAGTCGGACAACATCACGACTGTAGCTTATATCAATCATCATGGAGGAACAAGGAGTTCTCTAGCGATGATGGAGGTAACCAAAATAATCTGATGGGCAGAGGATCACTCTTGCCATCTCTCAGCAATCCACATCCCAGAAGTAGAGAACTGGGAGGCGGATTTCCTAAGTCGTCAGACTTTTCATCCGGGGGAGTGGGAACTCCATCCGGAGGTATTTGCCCAGCTGATTCAGCTATGGTGCACACTAGAATTGGATCTGATGGTGTCCCGTCAGAATGCCAAACTTCCTCGTTACGGGTCCAGGTCCCGTGATCCCAAGGCGGTACTGATAGATGCTCTAGCAGTGCCTTGGTCCTTCAATCTGGCCTATGTATTTCCACCATTTCTTCTCCTCCCACGTCTGGTTGCCAGAATCAAGCAGGAAAGAGCTTCGGTGATTCTGATAGCACCTGCGTGGCCACGCAGGACTTGGTATGCGGACCTAGTGGACATGTCCTCGGTTCCACCGTGGACTCTGCCAATGAGGCGGGACCTTCTAATCCAAGGTCTGTTCACGCATCCAAATCTAATTTCTCTGCGTCTGACTGCTTGGAGATTGAACGCCTGATTCTATCAAAGCGTGGTTTCTCTGAGTCGGTCATTGATACCCTGATTCAGGCTAGAAAGCCTGTCACCGGGAAGATCTATCATAAGATTTGGCTCAAATATCTTTATTGGTGTGAATTCAAAGGTTACTCGTGGAGTAAGATTAGGATTCCTAGAATATTGTCTTTTCTCCAAGAAGGTTTGGAGAAGGGATTATCAGCTAGTTCCCTAAAAGGGCAAATATCTGCTTTGTCTATTCTACTACACAAACGTCTGGCAGATGTCCCAGATGTTCAAGCATTTAGTCAGGCTTTGGTCAGAATTAAGCCTGTATTTAAGCCTGTTGCTCTGCCCTGGAGCCTAAACTTAGTCCTTAAAGTTCTTCAAGGGGTTCCGTTTGAACCTATGCATTCCATAGATATTAAGCTTCTATCTTGGAAAGTTTTGTTTTTAGTAGCTATCTCTTCGGCTCGAAGAGTTTCTGAGCTATCTGCTTTACAATGTGATTCCCCTTACCTTGTTTTCCATGCAGATAAGGTGGTTTTGCGTACCAAACCTGGGTTTCTTCCTAAGGTTGTTTCTAATAAGAATATCAATCAAGAGATTGTTGTTCCTTCTCTGTGTCCTAATCCTTCATCAAAGAAGGAACGTCTGTTACACAATCTTGATGTGGTTCGTGCTTTAAAGTTCTACTTACAAGCAAGTAAAGTTTTCCGTCAAACATCTTCATTGTTTGTTGTTTATTCTGGTAAACGGAGAGGTCAAAGGGCTACGGCTACCTCTCTTTCCTTTTGGCTGATAAGCATCATCCGTTTGGCCTATGAGACTGCTGGACAGCAGCCTCCTGATAGAATTACTGCTCATTCTACTAGAGCTGTGTCTTCCACATGAGCTTTTAAAAATGAGGCTTCTGTTGAACAGATTTGTAAGGCGGTGACTTGGTCTTCGCTTCATACTTTTTCCAAATTCGATACTTTTGCTTCTTCGGAGGCTATTTTTGGGAGAAAGGTTCTACAAGCAGTGGTGCCTTCCGTTTAAGGTCCCTGTCTTGTCCCTCCCTTCATCCGTGTCCTAAAGCTTTGGTATTGGTATCCCACAAGTAAGGATGAATCCGTGGACTCGATACATCTTACAAGAGAAAACATAATTTATGCTTACCTGATAAATTTATTTCTCTTGTGATGTATCGAGTCCACGGCCCGCCCTGTCTTTTAAGACAGGCATATATATTTTTATTTTAAAACTTTGTCACCACTGCACCCTATAGTTTCTCCTTTTTCTTCCTAGCCTTCGGTCGAATGACTGGGGGGTGGAGCTAAGGGAGGAGCTATATAGACAGCTCTGCTGTGGGTGCTCTCTTTGCCACTTCCTGTAGGGAAGGAGAATATCCCACAAGTAAGGATGAATCCGTGGACTCGATACATCACAAGAGAAATACATTTATCAGGTAAGCATAAATTATGTTTTTTGAGCACAATATGTTGCTGTTAGTGGAAGTAAAAATACAATATGTATAAAAACTCAAACAGTAAAAACTCAAGCAAAACAGGCAATATAGGCAAGCGGTTAAAAGCATGCAAAAGGTTAATTTGCAAGTGCTAGACAGGTTAATTTGTGTAGCCAGAGAGTTAGTTAACACCTTATGTTGCAAATGTATGTTAGCAGAGGGCTGTCCTTTAGAAGCAAAGATCTCTTAATGTATGGTATGTATTCTAAAGGCTACAATCCAGCAGGTAATGGAACTAGTTGAATCCAAATCAAATGACGAGTGTGGTAGGATGTGGTAGGATCTCTGCAAATACAGACAGAGAACTTTTCTCACAAGTATGCAGAAACAGATATAAAAAAATGACTATCCAAACGTACAATTTTTTTTTTTTTTTTTTTTAATAAATTTTTATTGAGGAGTGAAAAATAAATGAACAAACATCATGCGGTTACAGGTAAACAGGATACAAAACATAAAGGGGCATGACATAATGATTGTACACAATACAATACTGTTATCCAATTCTATACAAGCAGAAGGTGTACCTTAAAAAAACCTCCGTTTTCAATTTTATTTTGCTTTCCTCGTCTGGAAAAACAATATGAAGTATCCCTTTGTTGTATGCTACAACTTGGTACTGAACAATTTCCCCTTAGTAAACATAACAGCCACTTTTGGACCGCTGACAACTAGGTGATGTTGAGAAGGGGAATGCAGGGAAAAGAAATGCAGGGTCACTTTTGGACCCATTTGTAAAATTAAGATTACAAACATATAGAATGTATGGTGTACAGAAACCTTATAGATCTGGACTAACGAAGAGAATACAAACTAATATTTAACGGCTTAGGAACTCTTCAGTGGTTATAGTACTTGTGGCGTACAGATATCATTAAGACAGGGGAGCTAGGAGAACAATTATTGGGTCCGTAAACAGACCCAGAAAATCTATATTATTAGGGGACTGGTGTGGTATCAGCTCCATATTAACTGTAAAAAGCTACTAAATAAATCTCCTGAATCCAGACCTGTCTCTATCTCATCTACAAGAAGCTTGGTTGTGGCGGTGAAATGCCATTGAACCTAGATAACAAACTATGTATATAACGTTATATGAGCCCTAAACAAAGGGTTTTGGTCAGCCTCTAATAAGTGGCTATATCACTGTGGGGGAAGGGATATAAATGCATCGCCTGCCATGCAGTGAACCGCTACAGTATTCAATAACAGGTGTGAGTTAAACAGCAGTGAATCTGTTAGTATGGTGCACATAATATAAATAATAATGAAGACACACATTGCATCTGGCCTAAAAAATGTATGTATACATTTCTTAGGTTAGGTTATGTTAAGCACTGTGGCAAAACAGTATGTAATATTCCCTTTACTTTGAGCTTCTGTACTGCTATTCAGGTTAATGCTTTCTATGGTAAGACACACAAGACAATCTGAGCTGAAATGCACTTAGTCCACATTGAAGGGAACCCTTCTGCGATTCTTGTTAAAAACAGCCCTCCAGGTTATCAATTGGTGGTTCAAAAGGTGGTAAGAACAGTTCTTGCACAATCTCCACTATATCTGCCGACTGCATGGATTATGAAATCCAACTCACAAGCTCCGTGCATGAGCATCGAGACTAAAGGTAGAGAGCAGGACTGTTTAAATGAGACAAACAGCTGGTTACATATATGAATTCTAAGGGAAGTTAATAGGTAGATCATAGGGCACCACCTGGGGCTACATGGGAGCAGTTCAGTAACGTCCTTTAAATGACAAGTAAATAAGTTCAGGGAAAAAGTTACTAGCCACCGGGTAGGAGCTTAATGACCTGAGTGCCCCATGAACTGTCTTCTGCTAGCCTATGCCAGCGCGAGTGGGAAGTACGACATCTCGGGTGACCTGGGACCCAAACACATACCTTGAAGCCATCGCCAAGCCTCCACGTAATGTGTGACTTACGAATCTCCAGGGAAGGCCAATTTTCAGGCATGACACCGAAGTAAGCACCGGCTCTCCCACAATGTTCAGCACAGATGAGTAAGGGACCTTTGAGTCTGAACTGTCCTGAGCCGGGAAAAGGCTACTTGTCGCAATACTTAATTTTCTGGGATGCAGCTTGCGTTGATCCAGGAGCCCACAATAGAAAGTATGTCTGGGGCCATCTTGAAAGCGCTATGTGAGGAGTACATCTGAACCCACGAGGAGGGAGGGTGCCCTTTCCCAGTCTCCGCATCCATGGCACCTGCCAGAAGTCTATTTCGCTTCCTGCAAGAAGCACGATCTCGTCTCATCTTTGGGACACCCACTCTGTCGGCTGTGAGCACAGTTTTCTCCCCCCGGTCCAGTGCTGGTAGTTGGTCACGACCCCTGCATGGGTAAGTAACCACCTGTATCTGCTGCTGAGTGGCAATGATAGCGTCCCCTATACTCTGTGCTTTATGCTCGCATTGCATGTTCAGTTGCTGCTTTGTGTTCCGCTGGTCCGCCAAAAGGATATAGGACAGCTTGCTTTCAAGCTCCAAGAAGTGAGCATTGAGTGATTTGAGCAGCGCTTCCTGCCATCTATCGACAGCTGCTAACGCCATCTGGGTCATCATCAGGGCCAGTAGTAGCTAGTGTATCGGAGGGCTGAATGTACACCTAAGGTTGATAGGTGCCCGTTTTAGGTAGAAATATTTTGCAGTAGTAGTAAATAGTACTACTTGTAACCCCAGTCTCCTAGGGGGGGGGGGGGAATATGCGGCAGCCCCGGCTCCACAAACCGGCAAACACTATGTGAATGCAGTAGCCGTGAGGCCTAACTGTAGAGCATAGGCAAAGATTAATCCTGAAAGTTCCTCCCAAGATTGACAAATTCTTGAGTGTTGTAATAGTTAGCTGGGTTCTAGGTATGAAGTAAACTCAGTTTCAGAGGAGAACAATAGAAGTTTCATGAAACTCCAAAGTAGAGCCAGGAGCTCCCTCAAGACACGTTTTGCCGCTACAGCTGTAGGTTCCGCCCCCCCCAAACTTACAATTTAGTTTCAGGGAGTCAGCACCACTTCAGAAGAATGCTTATCCCGGTCTGGATGCAATCCGCTGTATACCCGTCAAAGTTAGCTGTTTCGCCAGGATCGGGTAAGTGGAAAAGGTCTGATTCTACAGACTACGGTGGCCTCACTCGGCCAAAAAGAAGCAACGCGTTTTTGGAAATCTTTTCTCAAGCTTCTCTTTCTCTTGAGAAAGGATTTCCGAAACGCGTTGCTTCTTTTTGGCCAAGTGAGGCCACCTTAGTCTGTAGAGTCAGACCTTTTCCACTTACCCGATCCTGGTGATACAGCTAACTTTGATGGGTATGCAGCGGATTGCATCCAGACCTGGATAAACATTCTTCTAAAGTGGTGCTGACTCCCTGAAACTAAATTGTAAGTTTGGATAGTCATTTTTTTATATCTGTTTCTGCATACTTGTGACCCGGATAAGCATTCTTCTAAAGTGGTGCTGACTCCCTGAAACTAAATTGTAAGTTTGGATAGTCATTTTTTTATATCTGTTTCTGCATACTTGTGACCCGGATAAGCATTCTTCTAAAGTGGTGCTGACTCCCTGAAACTAAATTGTAAGTTTGGATAGTCCATTTTTTTATATCTGTTTCTGCATACTTGTGAGAAAAGTTCTCTGTCTGTATTTGAAGAGATCCTACCACACTCGTCATTTGATTTGGATTCAACTTGTTGGATTATAGTCAGTTCCATTACCTGCTGGATTGTAGCCTTTGGAATACATACCATACATTAAGAGATCTTTGCTTCTAAAGGACAGCTCTCTGCTAACATACACTTGCAACATCAGGTGTTAACTAACTCTCTGGCTAAACAAATTAACCTGTCTAGCACTTGCAAATTAACCTTTTGTATGCTTTTAACCGCTTGCTTATATTGCCTGTTTTGCTTGAGTTTTTATACATATTGTATTTTTACTTTCACTAACGGCAACATATTGTGCTAAAAAATTTACTGTTTGTGCAATATAAAAATTTACCTTTTATATTTTGTGTGTTTTGCACTATTTGATTTTTAAGTGTATGTTTATTTTTTCTGTGTTTATAATAGCTATTAAATTTGTACCTTAGAGATATATTTCTATAGATTTAAATATTTGTACTCTCTGAAAATATATCCTCATCGTATAGATTCGCCTTAACTGAAGTAGCTCTGGTGTCATTTATCTGACTTCTAGCGCAACTGTGAGTGCTATCATTATGGAGTGGAATCGTTTAGGAGCAACAATAACTTAGCCACAAAGTGGTAAACCACGCAAACTCTGAGCAGGAACGCTGAGTGCTGAAGGGCATTGCATGTAGAAAAAAAATCAATTATCTGTTGCATCACTCAGTACAGACTTTTTTTTACAGCCTCTGGAAGCAACATCAGCGCAAAAATGGTGCGTCTGGAGTTTCATGAAATGGGTTACCATGGCTCAGCATAAGCCTCACATTAACATTCTCATTGCCAAGTGTTGGCTGGAGTGGTGTAAAGCACTCCGTCAAGGGAATCTGGAGCAATGGAAACGTTCTCTTGTGGGATGAATCATGCTTCACTATCTGGCAGTCTGACGGAAGAATCTGGGTGTGACTGATGACAGGAGAACACTACCTACCAGATTGTATAGTGCCTACTATAAAGCTTTGTGGAGGAAAAATAATGGTCTGGGGCAGTTTTTCAGGGTTTCGGCTAAGGATGGGCGAATGTTTGTAAAAATGTAAAACTAATTTTGATACGTACGTTCAAATCGAATTTTGAATGTTTATATAGCATTCTAACATTCTATTATTTAATTTTTTAAATGCAACATTCGAATTCTAAATAGTATTTCTAGTCTAATACTGTGTTGTATAAATGTAATATTCAAATTCGAATGTCACATTTGAATTCAAATGTCACATTTGAATTTGAAATAGTATTTCTAGTTAACAACTGTGTTGTATAATTGTAATATTCTAATTTGAATGTGACATTCGAATTTGAATGTAGCATTCAAATTTGAAATAGTATTTGTAGTCTACAACTGTGTTGTATAAATGTAATATTCGAATTCGGATGTCACATTCAAGTTACAATGTAACATTCAAATGTGACATTCGAAAGCTGTAAATAACATTCGAAAATAGAATTTTTATGAATATTTGTTCTTATCAACATTCGATTATGTAAATCGAATTTCTACAATAACATTTGTTCTAACATTTGAATTAGAATATAAACACATTCGCCCATCCCTAGTTTGGGCTAGTCCCCTTAGTTTCAGTGAAGGGTCATCTTTATGCTACAAGTTACAAAGACATTTTAGGCAATTGTCTGTTTCCAACTTTTTGGTAACAGTTTGTGAAAGGCCCTTTCGTGTTCTAGCGTTACTGTGCCCCTGTGCACAAAGCCAATGTAAGGTCCATGAAGACATGGTTTGGTGTAGAGGAACTTGAGTGGCCTGCACAAAGCCCTAACCTCAACCCCATTATACACCATTACGATTAATTGGAACGCCATTTGTGAGCCAGACCTTCTCGTCCAATATTAGTGCTTGATTTCACAAATGTTTCCTTAATGGACACAAATTGTGGAAAGCCTTCTCATAAGAGTGTCAGCTGTTATAGCCACAAAGGGGGGGAGGGGCAACTCTATATTAATGCCTATGGTTTTGGAATGGGATGTCCAACAAACTCATATGGGTGTGATAGTCAGGGGTCCACATACTTTTGGCAATATAGTGTATATTAACCCAGTGCAACATTTGGACGTAGGTATTACATCACACAGTACTTTGCCCAGACAGTGTAACGATTGTTACAGTGGGTGACATTGTCTGTGTCACTCCCTGTAACTATCATCGTTGGTGCCATGTGGGAGGGAAGGAGGCGGGTGGATCGGCCCAGCAGAGGAGGGGGGATGCGGAACAGGGTCCCCTACACTACAGAAAATTATTTTGAGGGTTTAGAGGGGACCCTACACTACAGAAAAATAATACATTTAAAAATTAAAAAAAATAAGTATAATTTGCCAGTAACAAAAATGGTGAGGAGTAGTGGGAGGCGGGAGAGTTAGAGAGCTACCAAAAATATAAACACCTACGTCACTGGTTTGCATTAGCCATTTAGTGAATTAAGTTGGTAATTACGATATGTTATATTGGAGCATATATATTGTGTTTTTCCGTTATACATAAGATATAATGATACCACTGATATGTGTGTATGTATATAGTTGAATTAGAAAGTACCTTTTATTAGGTTATAGGTGATCCGGTCCACAGGGAAATGTTTGCTTCAATAGAATACAGAGAGAGAAAACTCCCGTTCTCCAAACAAACACACCAAACTTGTTTCTTTCCTTTTTGCAGCTATTTGCTAATCCCCTCTTCGGCATAAATGGTTAACTTTTTATCCGGTCCATGGGGAAGCTCTGCTTTTTATCATCATCTGGAGTAAAATAGTGAAACTGTATTCCCCTCCTCTGTATCACCTAGCTTTACATACCAGTGTGTCTGCTCCTCATCAAAAGACTGCCTCAGCTGTTATCCGCACGACTCCCGGTATCAGGCACAACTTACATAGTATCCAAAAGAGAACAAACCAGGATAGCCGTAAGACTTAGCCTTTATTCCATTCCGTTTAAATTAATGTCAAAAAAGATAGTGTCCATGCCGGTCATAATGTTTGTTCTCTTTTGGATATAGAGTTAGAGAGCTGTCTGGGAGATCAGGGAGGTGGGTTCCCTACACTACAGCAAATATTAACCTTACAAGCTACCTGATTAAACCCGTCACTGCCGGGAATTTTAGAAGTGTTGTGCACAACTGCAGTTAGCAGTCTTCTACATATTGGACACATTTAATTACTAACATATATAGGGCCAGATTACGAGTAGATCACAAAATTGCTCTTTTGTGAGTGCGATATTTGTGCTATACTCGTAATACCAGCGCACACAATTCTATCCTGGTATTTGAAGTGACCCGCAATGCGATCATGACCTCGCATTCGCATTGCATGGAAGTTTTGCGCTCAACAGAGCGCGCTTCCATAGGCTCCATTGGGAGCCTCGTTCTCATGCCCTGTCTCACCTAGCGCAGCGAAGGGGGTAAGTCATGCAGCAATGGCAGCAAGTGTAAATATATATGTATATGAATATATACATATATATTTATGTGTATATACACATTTTATCACATAAATATACTGTATATGTATATAAGCATATACATATATATTTAGAGAGAACATAGACCACTATATAAAGGCTGTTTTTTTCTAATACCCCACATCCCCTCACTTTAACCCCTAAAGTGCTATTATTTGAAATTTGAGAGCAATTGAGGCACATTTAGAAAATTTTACCAGAGAACAGATCTCTGGTTAATTATTTGAGCTCTAACTGGTTATTTATCGATCTCCCGTTTAGTGCTCCACGTGTAATCTAGCCCATAATGTTTTATCAATTTAATCTGTACAATATACTAAACTTGCTCTTGTGGATTAAACATTACAATAATACAATATACAAAATACAAATATTTCCTAGGAAAACAGAACCTAGTTTGTTATTTACAAAAGTACTGTTAATGATAGACCATAATAAAAAAACATGCATGACATGATACACCATGTGTCAACCTAGGCTTTATGTTATGTGATAAACCAGTTGTTTTCTGTCCCCAGATTATAAGTGAAGACAAATTTCGGCAGCTAGAGAAGATTAAGACTATTGGAAGCACTTACATGGCAGCCTCAGGCCTAAATGACACAACTTATGACAAAGAAGGAAAGTCACATATTACTGCACTTGCAGACTACGCCATGAAGCTTATGGAGCAAATGAAATATATAAATGAACACTCCTTCAATAACTTCCAGATGAAGATTGGTGAGCACTCCACATTTGTATAGAGATGGGACAGTTTGTAGATGATAGAGAGCAAAAGTAGGCTGAACTGAAATAAGTGACTAGGTTATGAGTATAAAGTGTAATGCAGTAATGCTTTAAATGTATGTGGTTGATGACTTCCCCAGCAAGTTTATTTCTGTTCATGTTCCAGGTCTGAATATTGGGCCTGTGGTTGCTGGTGTAATCGGAGCTCGTAAACCCCAATATGACATTTGGGGAAACACTGTGAACGTAGCCAGTCGCATGGACAGCACTGGGGTACCAGATCGCATACAGGTGAGCATGCAACCTTGTCCCCCTGACTTTATACAGTGGGAATTTGGATGTCCCTATACTGCTTACATTAGAGGCATAATTACTTCAGATCACTGTATTCATAATTTTGAGATGTTACACTGCCCTCTGCTGGTGCATTTGTTTTTCTTTATAAGATCCTCTTATGAATTTATAACCAACATTTACATCTTTACAATTTACTATTTGTTTTCCTTCACAATTCTTGGGTGAAGCAACAATATAGATATGCTCCCAGGGATGGCCTAACTCTAGCAGTGCATGGTATTAGCCATTAGTTATGAATTAAGGTCTTTGTCTTTAGTGTTACAAATTCTAAACAGAGTGTGTGTATGTATACATATGTATATATATATATATATAATGTGTGTGTGTTTTTGTGTGTGTGTGTGTATGTATATATATATATATATATATATATATATATATATATACTGTATGTTTGTGTATATATATATGTATATGTGTGTGTGTATGTATGTATATATATATATATATACTGTATGTTTGTATATATATATATATATATATATATATATATATATATATGTTTTTATATATGTGTGTCTGTGTGTGTGTTTTGTGTGATGTAACTATGTTTGTCCAGTGATTTAGATGGCAAAATAACAAATGTAGTCTTGGAAGTAATAGTACCTTTTTAGTGGGCTAACAATATATATTTAGCGGAGGGTCTAGTAAAGTGGACTAAACATTAAAACTTACTATGAAAGACTTCATGATCCTAATATGTATAGCTTTATATTGCAAAGGAAGAGTATAATGGCATGTTAATAATAGTAGTAGAATGGAAACCTTGAAGTATCTTAAGGGAGTTAATAAAGCTAAGCATTTAAAAAAAAAAAAAAAACATCAGGGAAAGCAGTCAAGTTTGAGGGTATCAGGTTCAAGTAATTTGCTGAATGACAAATGCTGTAAGGGAATTTAAAAATGCCTGTTATATGCATAATGTTATGTTACAGAACGTAAGCTCATGAGTCCACTTGTTCTGTTGATTGTTTTACGTACAACTTATAGTAACTCACAGGCAGGGCCCTCCAACCTTGCGATTTCTGATTATTGTTCTGCACTACTGTATACTTAATGTTACAGCACTGCGTAATATGTCTGCGCTTGATAAATACACAATAATAATAAAGGCTAATAATAATGAAGCTTACACTATAGACAGACCTAGATGGCACTTTTCATTTTTATCTCTCATCAAGCCTATGTTTTATACAATAAATAGGTTTCACAAGTAAATACACTACTTACAAGTTTGTTCTTTTATTTTCCTAGGTTACAACTGATTTATACCAGGTGCTTGCAGCCAAAGGTTACCAAATGGAGTGCAGAGGAGTTGTTAAGGTCAAAGGAAAAGGAGAGATGACCACCTATTTCCTCAACGATGGACCAGCCAGCAGTTAGCAGGAACCTCTGCATCCAGGGGAGGAAGATGCCTCATCTTGACCCCGTGCAGAGTGACCAGAACAATGAGACCTACCTACATCCCCAGCAGCAATGTGGGTGTTAGTGGGCTGGGGGGTGCAAAGCCCCTCACCTGTGAAACAGAGCTTGGCAGCGCACGTGTTTGGTGCCGTGCCCACTGACTGGGCTGCTCTGGTAAACAGAGTTCTGCCATACCCAGGAAACAGACTCACCAGTACTATGAGTGGCACAGAGAAGCAGTTTTCACCCTGGCACTTATGAAATGCTCACAGGCGGTACTTGCAAGTTATTTATTGTGAACAAGACGTTTCATTATCATTTTGTTTCCTCTTTTTTTTTTTTAAATTATAGTTGGTTAAACAAAGCAAAAGAATCATTTTAAAATAGACTTGTATAAAAAAAATGCAGCTTTCTCTGAGAACTGACCAAAGAGCAAGTAGACCGGTTCACAGAAGAGAGTGAGGCCTTGCCTTGTTTGTTTATATGCGCTGTATGTCTTTCTCTTTTGGGCCGAATGACATTTCCAGTAGCAGGTGGTAATCAGCTTTTCTCTGGAGAATCCCAGCAGTCCTTGGATTTAACTCCCCATACACTAAGGACACTAATCATCTTCCATGTTTTACACCCTTTTCTTATACCTGGATTATGGATCATCATGGACATTTCTTCTGCCAGCTGGGACTCTTGGCCATTTTAATCCAGTGCACTTTCAGTTTCTCATTAGTCTTTCAGCAGATTCTCTGAGACCCCTTCCATTCTGGGAGAGTTAAATGGGGAACTACATACTGAAAACAGACTAAAACAATGTCTCTGCCTTTTAAACTCTTCTATTGTCTGCCTCTGATTTTAGTTCTGATAATTATTGGAGCTAAAGCAGTACAAGTAAGGAGACTGATGTGCTTGCGCGTCTTTAAACTGAGAGCGCATTCGTCTTTTTTTTTCACTGTGAAGCTGTCATAATCTTTGTCTCATTTGCCAAAATCTCATCCAACCTGTGAGATCTCAGGTGTGGATCAGAGGGATAAAAGCCTCCCTCGTTAAAGGGGCGGCACATAAAGCATTAGTTCCTAGCTAGCTTGTGACTACCAGAGGCTGAAAGGGTAACCAGAGCCTTAATATATGAGTTAGTAGCCTTTGTTCACTGTACGGGTTGAGTAACCATCAGATGGTTAATCAAACACTGGCTCTGTATAAGGCAAGCATTGACTTTAACGCAGTGTTTTTCACCTCTTCAGTGACAGAAATAACTGCAAAAGCATTGTGAGCCGATGAACTGCATGACCCTGTGGCGCTTAAGTGGTTAATATAGGATAAATGCAGTCACAAACACCATGAAGACAATTACCACTATGAGAAGGGGATAATGACTCCAAAGAGTTGAGCCTCAAATTTTAGAGGTAGCAGATACCTTCACCTCCATCAATTTTCACTTATTTAACAGAGACGGGTCCAGAGTGGGCTCCTTGTGAAGTCATTCTCATGGTGTTGTAATTCTTAAGTGTAAAGTCTGACCCAGAAGCCTTTAAAGGGCAAAAACAAACAGTATCCAGGGAGTGCAATTCCATATTCCATCTGTGGTGCCAAAGAGAAAACTAAAATGTGTGTATGTGTAATTATATATATATATATATATATATATATATATATATATATATATATATATATATATATATATGTGTGTGTGTATATATATATATATATATATATATATATATATATATATATATGTGTGTGTGTATATATATATATATATATATATATATATATATATATGTATATATATATATAATTATTTACTGAAAGGGATGAGTGGATGTGTTTTTATTTCTGGCTTAATGTTTTTGTCCATGGGTTTTCTTTTGTCATGGTTTGGTTCTCAAGTCCATACCAGCCAGGTTTTAATGCTTTGGTTACTAATCAATGTTGCTGTGATTATGGCCTGGCTTGTTGGGGTTGTTTTTTGTTGTGGCTGAAAATCCCTGTACGGTGGCACTGCTCATGTTAGAACGGAATATTTCCTCTACAGAAGCACCTACATTAAATAAAAAGTGTGGTTTTGTTTGCAGGGATGGGACCAACCTAGAGTTTCACACCAGTGAAAAGTATTTAATTATTCATGGTAACCGTTTCCAAGAACTGTTGTTTTGTTTTAGAACTCCTTGCATTTTGGTAGCTGCACCACTCACACATTTAGTTTAGATAATAAAATAAAACTATCATATATAGACTCTGAGTGAGCCTGTCAAAAGAACATACATCATGATTGACGGCTATGGAACAGTGAAGACATTACCTATATAAAAGCAGCATAAAGACGTAATTAAACAATGTGTAGTATTTTAATACTGTCATACAGAATCTATTTAGGGAACAAAGCCCTTTGAGAAGTCAGTAGCTCCCCACTGGAATAGGGATTTAGGCATGGTTTCTTTGTGTCTTCAGTGGAAATGGAATAGTTCAGTTTTGATTATGAGCTTGGGGGATTATATAGATATATATATATATATAATGGCAAGAATTGGGTGTTTTAAACACTGCTCATATTGGGCAGCTGCTGTAAAAACAGGAGAATAATCTGCAACAAAAGTCCAGTCAGTGAATTGTTTCTATGACAACCACACATGGCACCCCAAGGCTTGCATGTCATGGCACAAATGTATATTATTATTTTACAATTTAAATAGATAAAACAGAATCTATATGCCTTTTCACTTTTTTTTTGGTGCCAAAAACCCGGGAACAAACTTTTTCACTTCTTTTCATATAAGCATACTGCTATTTATAATATAGCTAGCTCTTCTAGCCCAAACACTAAACCATAATTACAGATGTACAGCAGTACAGAGCTACTGTACACAACTTACACTAGAATTTAATGAACCAGCTCAGGAGGGACCTTCTGTATTAGAATGGCCCAAAATGAATCCCTTATTTTGTTTACCCCTAGGGGGTTAGAAGTTGGACGGGTATATTGAATATTGAGTGTAGTGTATTTAATGTTCAAGGCAATGAAGAAGATGTAACTCTTTTGCTGTCAGTAGGGGTATCAGACTCTGTTTCCATATACCGCTCTGGCTACAAAAATATATTTTGTTAGACTAACTTATACAGTCACATGGCTGCATCCGCCAACACTATGTGCCATATTTTTTTCCAGAAAAAGGGAACAACAAGAGAAAGACCATCTAACCTTCAGGGGGCTGATGTCTGATTGCTTTCTTGAGAAAGAGAAATAAGAAGTTTATTTTTTTAAAACTATTGGTACTTTGTACATTAACTGTTCTAGAGTTAAAAAAAAAAAATAAGGCAGTAACTGAAGTCTAGAGGTTCGAGTACTTTCTTTACTAGGCCAATTTATTACCCTAAAACTTGACTGAACTTTTTTTTTCCCCTCAATTGTCTGTTCTATCATTCTGTATCCTAATTTTTGCAAGACTCTAAAAATATTTTATAGATGGCAAAAAAATGTTTTATTCAGGAAATTATATGACGAGAAATTTTAAAACAGTTTGGTTGAGATTATATGAATGTAAATGTGTATATATATATATATATATATATATATATATATATATATATATTTATATATATATATTTATGTGGTATAAAAAGTACTTACTGTAAACATTGACTTCATTACAAACTTGCATTAATCAGTTCAATTCATGCAGAAAAACAAGACTAACATATGGTGATGGCTGAGGGCTGTGAGTGGTAACAATACAAACACATCTCAGCAAAATGGCCGCCATTATATAGAAAGCTGTCATAACCATACAGAACATTGTTTTAACAAAGCTGGGAATTCTAAACCTTCCCTGTTGCTTAAACCCATGCTACTATTAACATGTCATCACTGTTGATAAAATATAAAAACAATGACACATAAAATGTTTAATTGTGCATAGAGAACAAAACTTTGCAATGCAGTCGTTATTTATTTATTTTGCTTGCTTGTCCTGTAATTTAAATCTGAAAAAACTTTTTCTCTGTCAACCAAGGAAACTCGAGTGCATTACATGGGGTTATTATTATTATTGTTTATTTATAAAACGGCAACATATTACGCAGCACTGTAGCATTTAGAATCCTGACTTTACTGTATATGCTGCATTGTGATTGCTTGATATGTGCAGTAGCTCATATACACCCATTTCAAACTGCCAACAGCAAAGGATATAAGATACACTACACTCAAGAGGCATTTCAAAGAGGTGTGTCCCTGAGCTGCAAAACAATATACATTTTTTTATAAAAGTTTTTAATGCTTTTAAAACATTTAATTTGTTTGCAGATCATTTGCAACACGTGATTCATTTCTGAGACACACTCATATATATATATATATATATATATATATATATCAGCACAGTAAAGAAGGCACTCTCCGTTTAACTCAATCGTTTAATGGTAAACGTTTTCGGGGTCTCCCCCGTCCTCAGACCACTTCCGCGAAAACGTTTACCATTAAACGATTGAGTTAAACGGAGAGTGCCTTCTTTACTGTGCTGATATATGATTGTTTGTAAGTGCACCCCGGCAGCTGGATGATAAACAAAGAGTGCTGGTTCCCTGCTTCTGTTTGTGTATATATATATATATATATATATATATATATATATATATATATATATATATATATATAGATAGATAGATAGATACTTACAAACAAAGAAGGAGAACCACTGTAATGAAGTGCCATAAAAACGATCCTTTATTCCATAATGATTAAAAGTTTAATACAGACGATCCATCTTGTGTAGTGTCAAGTGAAAATCAGCTAACATGTTTTGGCGTGTGTTGTATTCATAGCTGCTATATATATATATATATATATATATATATATTAATAAGGCAATACTCTAATGTATCATGCATTCCACAGTAAAATTTCTGATTGGATGATAAAGATAGTACCATGTACTTTGAAAACAGTGCATTACATAGTTTTTTACACACACATTGCTGAGGGTCAGCATCTGCACCCCTCATCACCATAAAAGTGATGGTAAACTTGAGTGTTTGAAACTCTAGCGTAAACCTGAGCGTGTTTGAAACTCTAGCGTAAACCTGAGCGTGTTTGAAACTCTAGCGTCTAGCGTAAACCTGAGCGTGTTTGAAACTCTAGCGTGCATCTAAACAAAGTGGACCTTCATTCATGATTTTTACTTGAAAATGCTATAAAACGCTCCTTTCTTTTTTTGGTCGTTATACTAAAATAACCCCGTCTGGCTACCAACCGCAAAGCTAATTTTTTTCACGAGGTGATGTTTCCACCTCTTCTCCAATAGCTTTGCTAGCTATTCAGCACTCGGAGGTTAGCTAGCGCAGCTACTGGAGAAGAGGTGGAAACGTCCCCACACGGTAAAAAAAATAGCTTTGCAGTTGATGGTCGGAGGAGCATTTTATAGCATTTTAAAGTACAAATATTGAATGAAGGTACACTTCATTTATTGCTTAGATGCATGCTAGAGTTTCAGAGACGCTAAGGTTTAACATCACTTTAATAAATGATGCACATGGGGAACAAATAGTTTGAAATGATACTACAATGCCAAACTGATTATTAATATCCAGTATAGCATAAGGACATATACTTCTTCAGTCAGTAGTACCGTTCTGCATGATTCCTGAGTGTTTTTATTATATTGTATTTGACGCATCATTTTGGAGTGGAGTGTTGATTCTTATTGTGTGTTTGCATGATGATTTTTTTTATACCATGCATAGTCAATCATGTGTGATGTAGGATTCTTCATGCCATACGTTCCATACCTTGTGTATGATATGTATGGTTAAAGGCAATTAAAACCCAAAACATTCCTTTCATGATTCAGATAGAGCATGTCATTTTAAACAACTTTCCAATTGTATTATCACATTTTCTTTGTTTTCTTTGTATCTTTTTTCGAAAAGCAGGGACATAAGCTCAGCAACGTGCACATGTCTGGAAAAATATATAGCGGCAATCCTGCAAGAATTGCATCCATTTACAAGACCACTAGATGTCAGCACTATTTCCGGCCATGTAGTGCTTACCATGGACACAAAGCAAATTTGATAATAGGAGTAAATTGGAAACCTTTTTATTATGGGTTTCATATCCCTTTAACTATGTTTAGGCAAAATCAGCTGTTGAGCTGTATCACTATAAACTCTAAACCTATTTTATTTGATATTCTTGGTGTTTCATTATATACTAAAGCTGTCATGATGGCTCAGTTAATTAAAGGGACATTCCGCCAATCCACATGAGGGAGCTTAACATTTTACTGTAATCAATACATCAGTATATGTCCTGCTTATGGTCACTGGCTCATAAGGGCAGCGCCTACAGCCTTAGTGGTAGAGAGGTGACGCGTTTCTGTAAACCTGACAGGAAAATGTTAGTTTGTTCAGCACAGGAACAAGCATTTAACCTCCGTTAGGTAAAACAAACACACAGACTATGACAATGTGGACTGCAATACCTATTCAACCACTGGTTCAGAGGTTAAAATCCTAATAATGCTGGAATTGCCTTTCAACCTTACAAGGTTGATAAGCTGACTAAATGGACAGTAAACACATTGAGATTGTTATATAAAATGTTTGTTTATGTATAATGAAACAACTTTACAATATACTTTATTTATTTTTCCCCCTTTTCAAGTAGTTTAGCTGTGAAACTTGAGCAATTTATAATACTAAGAACATGACACCCACAATTTAACTTATCAAGGATAACCCTGCTACATATGTCCCAAATTGGCTTTATCAGATAACGTCAAAACAATGTTCTTTATACTAAATTTATGACAGTGACCAACCTTGTTGTCTGCAGACTAAAGCCCAGAATGGCTCCTCCAAATGAGGCAAATGGTGAGTGGAGTTTGGCTATTGAAAAAAAGGATATTTAAATAAAAATAAAAAATTGACTTGGCTAATATGTTATTCTAACCAGAAATATCTTGTAATTCTAAGGCGTTTACTGTCTCTTTAAGTCACTTAAATAGCTGTTGTTTCAATCAGTTGCTATTTATAACATTAAACCAGGTCCTGTGTACTAGGTGTTTTGAGTTTCAATGGGTGGGGAGTAAAGAGCTATTGCAATAATACTGTCAATATTTGTATGAAAATAGCAAAGTCATCCTGATATATAGACATTCTGGGCAATATATACATAAGTGAGTGTTATAAGCTGATGATTTCCATAGCACAGCTGTCTAGTGAGGATATAGTCTGCAAGCGTAGGGCTTGCTAAACAAAAGAGGAATATGCAAGTCCTATTATCCTGAACCAGTCCTGTTTTGTAGACATTCAGTTAAACTGAATGATTTGTTACTTTCCAGCTATAAATTGTGTAGTTTGATTATTGAAAGGCCGTATACACTGCCTTTAAAAGGGATGTTGTGCTTAAAAATGTTCATGTATAGACCAGTAAGTAAGCATTCAAATGATCTTTGCATAAAAAAGGTCAAATCAATTTAAGCTTGAAATAAATCAGGAAGTGCAAACTATACGATTTTTCGCTCTATCCATGATTCAGATAGAGCATGCAGTTTTAAGCAACTTTCTAATTTACTCCTATTATCAATTTTTCTTCGTTCTCTTGGTATCTTTATTTGAAAAAGCAGGAATATAAGATTAGCAGCAGGCCTATTTTTGGTACAGCACCCTGACTAGCTCTTGCCGATTGGTGACTACATTTAACCACCAATCAGCAAGTGCTACCCAGGTGCTGAACCAGAAATAGGCGAGCTGCTAAGCTTATATTCTTGCTTTTTTAAATAAAGATACCAAGAGAATGAAGAAAATTGATAATTGGAGTAAAGTAGAAAGTTGCTTAAAATTGTGTTCTCTATCTGAAGTATGAAAGAAAAAAAATTGGATTTTTATATCCCTTTAATATCTTTTTCTCAGCTGACAGAGACAAATCCAACAGAAAAAGGTGGTTTATTCAGCACAATAATACCTATTGTTAAAAAATGTATTTTGAAATACTCTTTTAGATGGAACCGAGTGCAATATTGAGTACCATGTCCCTTTTTACTTATTAGTGTCAAAATTAGCAATCATTTAATAACATGAAGGGAGTAGCCCAGTATCTCTCAATAAAATGATGTTGAGGGCCCAATACCTTTGTGTGCAACAATAATGTTAAATATACACATAAAGGTTGTGAAATTCATTGCTATTATGGAAACATAAATGTATGAATTCCACTGTATGAGGAAATCTAACGATTACAAACCTGTTCTGACCCTTAAAGGGATATTAAAGTATTTTTTTTTTTTTTTGCATCACAAGATGGCGTTTAAATATTTATTAACATTTTTGTCTTCTTTGAAATACGTATGTTCTGGTGCTTAATATATATATATTTTTATGCTTGTGGTGTTACTGGCCACCAAATCTGGTATGAAAGTTGCTTTTTAATAGCAACTGAGCAATCCTCTTCCTAGGGATAAATTGTGCACAAACATGCACTTTGTGTTTATTTTTTAATTAAATTTAAACAGCTTTAATAAACTTTCCCCCCCACCCAGAAAATATGTTTTAATAGTGATCATTTATATGTATATTTTTTAGTTAATGTCACTTAAAAAAATAAATATTATTTAAAAAAAAAAAAAGCAAAATATTTTTATTTCTAAATTTAAGAAATACTATCTTATAAAAAGTTAATATGTATATAACATTAAATATAAATACAAAATTCAATATTTATACAAATAAAAATATCTATATGAAGAGTCATAATTTTGCTTTTCTCATAATACTAATGATGCTGACTATGCCCAATTTCAAAGCTTAAAATGCTTTACGTATAAAATGCTTAGCAAGATGCCTTCAGAGGAAGGAGATAAAATGCTCTGAATCCACCAAAGTGTGTGTTAGATTAGTTTTAAATAAGAAATTGTAGCAAATAAAACGAGTGTCCTAGGTTCCAATCACACTGCTTAAAGCATAAATGAGTCATTTTAAAACTGTTCAAAAATTGCTAAAGTTTTTAAATCAGTTGTCCAATCTCTCTGTTATATTAATTATTCGGTTGTTAGCACAACAGATAAATATTGCAACATCTGGATTTACTAAATCTGAACCCAAAAAGGCAGAAACCTCTGGAATGATGTTTCTGCCCTTATTATTGGCTATCCTCAGTAAATAAATGGAAAAAGGACACTTTATAACAAATCAATATATAGTTTAACCCTGTATAAGACCAACATCAGTTTCAGCTGTGTTACACTTAATATTAACCTATACAGTATGTTTATAGCAAGCTGATGATGATGTCCATCCTATTCCTTATAAAAATAGCCATACATTAAAACAGGCTTTTAATCAAACGACAAAAATTAGCGTCATATTTTTGGATACAGAATTAATAACAATCATTTAAAAAAATTATTTCTGTTTGACCATTTTTAACATTTTAAATACAGAATGTGAAATGGTTTCATCAAATAAAAATACATTTTCTAGAGGTTAAATTTGTTGATACATAAATGACAATTTATGGATCCTCAGAATTAAACGAACTTTGTAATTTGATCATAAAGGGCACTAACTGGGTAGATCATTTTCTTGCTAAATGATTATTTATTGCTATGGAAATAAAGTCACTTGATCTCCTCTAGTGAGCAGGGCATGGCCGGGCATACGAATCAGCACTAATTTAGTAATACAATGCTCTAACAAGTGTTTGCTTTTTGCAGCTCAGTGATAAGTATCGAAATTGTTACCTATTCTAAAAAGTGCTGTAAATGGGGCTTATCTGCAGAATATGATGGCTAAGAACTGAAAATGGTTTATAGGACCACAAGTAGACGTGAATTTGTCTGTTTAGTTGTAAAACAATATGGCCGCCACCAGCAGCACTCAGGTCTTTTTTTATTAGAGCTGGATTTGTTTGTAAAAAAAATCCAACACACAAAGATGTGTAAAAATCTTCAAAATCATTCTCTTATTTTAACCCCTTACAAGGACTAGTTAGTGACGCTCTGCATCTTCACACTGGGCGCCGCCATCTTGGAGCTTATGTCTCTTATTTAACGTTTAAACTGCAAAAACATAACCTTTCTCCTCTCTATTATGTGAGCTAAACTGAAGTGAAAAGGTACAGCTGTCAAAAAGCCAGTAACATCACATTGCACTGCTCCTATCACAGGCTGGAACAATACGTGTGATACAAGATGGCTCCGCTCAGTATTAAATGCAGAGCTTTACCAACTGGATTCTGTTATGAGGCAAAATAAGAGAGCGGCTTTAAAGAGAGTTGCAGGTACAGGAGATAAAGCAATAGCATGATAAGTAGTGACCGTGCTACAGTAGTTTAATGTCCCTTTTAATGTTTCCCTGGGCAACCTGTCCCACATGACAGCTTATTTCATAGTCTGATAAAATACATGTGAGCTATACCTGATAATATTACAAATAACGTCCCTTTAAAGTGTCAGATGTTTCTTCATCAGGAGGACAATTATTTTATGCTGGTAAATACATGTACAGTTTAACCAAGACTATCACATAAACTGCAGCATGGATGAATATAAAGAAAATGATCTGTAATTGTACTTTAAATGATGAGCATCTTATTAGTGCACACACAATCCTGTAGAAACACTTATCAAAGGATTTATCTACAAAAGTAACCCTGGACTTTAATGGTGATTTCCTGCTGAAAACTACATAATACGTTTTTCTAAAGACTTGTAATTGACAATAATAAACTTGCATAAATCTGATAGGGCAGGTCATTTTAAGACCCTTTTAAATCCACTTCTATTTTCAAATGTACTTTGTACTTTTGGTATCCGTTATTGAAAAAGAATATGTACATATCCAAACTACTGGGTGCTTGCAGGTGATTGGTGCCTGCACACATAGGTCTCTTGTGATTGGCTCATTAGATGTGTTCAGCTAGCTCTCAATAGTGCATTACTGCTCCTTCAGCAAATGATACCAAGAGACTGAAGCAAAATTAATAGAAGTAAATTGGAAATTAGTTTAAATGCATGCTGTATCTGAATCGCAAAAGAAACATTTTGAGTTTCATGTCCCTAAACATGTGTAATTGGGGTAAATACATAGTTTAAGTCAGCTCCAGAGCAGCAATGCACTACTGGGAGCTAGTTGAACTCATATTTTAAGCCAATGACAAGATACATCTGTGTGTAGCTACCAATCACCATCTAGCTCCCAGTGATGTTTTACTGCTGTTGAGCTTATCTGGGTAAATTAGATAACAGAATTAAAGGGACGGTATACATGAAAAATGTGATTACCTTGTTTCTACGCCTCTGCAGACTGCCCCCTTATCTCAGTTCTTTTGAAAGACATGCATTTTAGCCGATCAGTGCTGCCTCTTAAATAACTCCACAGGAGTGAGCACAATGTTATCTGAACTAGCGTTGTCTAGCTGTGAAAAACTGTCACAATGCACTGAGATAAGAGGCGGCCATTAGGGGCTTAGAAATTAGCATATGAGCCTACCTAAGTTTAGCTTTCAAAAAAGAATATTAAGAGAACAAAGCAAATTTGATGATAAAAGTAAATTGAAAAGTTGTTTAAAATGTCGTGCCCTATCCGAATAATGAACGTTTAATTTTGACAAGACTGTTCTTTTAAATTGAAAAATCTCTTAAAATGTCATGTGCTATCGGAACAATGAATGTTTAATTTTACCTTTCATGTGCCTTTAACTATACAATATTAATATTATTGTGTCTTCTAAGTAGAGGATAACTTTATTTACAAATTCAATCAAAGGGACTGAAAAAAAGAATACTTTTATTAGCACTCAAATTATCCCTTTTGTGTTATGCGTGGTTAATGGATTAAAACATAAAACTTTAACACTTGTTAATTAAAAATGGGTTCAAAATTAAAAACGTTCAAGTCTTTATTTATGACTTATTGAACAAATATTATGTTAGGCATTTGCCTTCAATCTGGTATGATTCTCAAGCAATGCCTAGTATAATAAACTAGTACTTTTTTAGAGGATAACTTTGTCATCCATAATTTTAGTTTTCCTGGTGAAATAGTAATCTAAGCCAGTGTTTCCCCACTCCAGTCCTTAGGACTGACAGGCCAGAATTTATGGTTGTGTGGACTATGGAAAACAGGTGATATAATCAGCTGCTCATTAAATGGTGTTTTCTAACATTTTGGCAAATTGGAAAACCCTGATGTTCATAGGTTGCAACATAAAAGATGAGTCTGAATATTGTGTTAATCCCTTCCCGTTAGAGACTACTGCAATGCACTGTTTTACAGCCCACTCTGCCAGACAAAGGGTTAACCCTATCCCAAGCACACCAGCCACACTGCGAGCCACTTCAGAGAACGCTGCATTATAACAAGCAACACACTGCTACTGTCTTTGGCAGCCATGGGGTTAACCCTACTCCTAAACCTTGATCCTAATCTTAGATGTTATTGTTGGCTATACAACTCTATCACCAAAGTAAAGCTGACATCTTAAAGGGACATTCCAGCCAAAATTGAAATGCACATCAATGTTTTTCACTTTTGAATAGAAGCATTTTTGCAATATACCTGCACTTGCATTAGCAAAAATGCTTCTGATAAAGCTATCACTGTTTTTACTGTGCATGTGCACATAAAGCATATCTACATATGCTGCATACACCTGCATTGTAAGCAATGTGTCTGTTTAGAGAACTGGCAGTGGCTTGTATCTTGTAAATTATGTCATCACCAACTCAATACGAGGCACCACCCACTCTCTGAGCATGCACATTATTTAAAATGCAGATGTATGAAGCATATTTTAGGTTTGCTCCACAGGAACAGTTAAAGCTCTTACATAAAACAGTGATAGCTTTTATTTAAAGCATTTTTATTAATGCAGGTATATTAAAAAATACTTAAAGTGAAGGTAAACTTTGATGAATGAAAGCCCATTTTTTAAAAATACTATTAAAAACAGGGGCACTTTAATTCATCAAAGTTTAGAAGGCAGCCGTTTTGATTAAAAACTTACCTCTCTTCTCTTCACAGCCAGAGCAGCTTCCCCCGCACGGAGATCCTCTCTTCACACTTCATCAAGGACTAATCCAGCTTTCTCCAATCACGGCTTTCCCCCCCAGGGTAGTCATTGCCTGAGGCCATGCCGTGATTGGAGGTAGCTGGATTAGTCATTGATGACGTGTGAAGAGAGGATCTCTGCGTGGGGGAAGCTGCTCCAGCTGTGAGGAGAAGAGAGGTAAGGCTGCCTTTTAAACTTTGATGAATGAAAGTGCCCCTGTTTTTAATAGTATTTAAAAAAAAACGGGCTTTAATTCATCAAAGTTTACCTATACTTTAAATAAAATACAATGAGGTACATTTCAGTTTGGGCTGGAATGTCCCTTTAAATGCAAATTAGCTACATACTTTTTTAAGTGAAGCCAATAAAATACTATTTCAAGAGACACAAAAATAGAATAATAGACCATCCCAACCCCTGAATGGTAACATTTTTAATCTGATCATAAGCCTTAGTCAGTAAATCAGCAATCACAAATATTTACTTATCCACAGTGATTCTAATTCTAATCTTTTTATATTTGCACATGTAAACCTTTGCGGTATATAAATAGGTACATTTATTTTGCGTTTTTTGTTGTTGTTTTTTTTAATAATGTTGGAAATGTAATATAAATCATTAGTTTTTTTTATACCTACAGATTTTATTCTATTGTTTAGCACATTCCAAACACTGAAACAGGAAACTTCTAGAATTTTAACTGATATGCAGGTGTTTTTTCTTAAAGGCGCATGATAGAGCATAGAGTTTTAAACAACTTTCCAATTTACTTTTTAGAAAATTGGCTTTGTTCTCTTGGTATCCTTAATTGAAGGAGAAGCAATGCACAACTGGGACCTAGCTTAGCACATTGAGTGAGCTGACCACCAATCAGCAGCTAGCTCCCAGTACTGTGTTGCTACTCCTGAGCAAACCTATGTATAATTTTCCACAAAGTATAACAAGCGAATGAAACAAATTAGATAACAGAATTAAATAGGAAAGGCTTTTTTTTTTCTTTTCTTTTTTTTTCAGCACCTGGGTAGCACTTGCTGATTGGTGTCTAAATGTAGCCACTAATCAGCAAGCGCTACCAGGGTCTGAACCAAAAATGGCCTAGCTCCTAAGTTTACACCCCTGCTTTTTCAAATAAAGATACCAAGAAAACAAAAAAATGATAATAGGAGTAAATTAGAAAGTTGCTTAAAATTGCATGTTCTATCTAAATCAAGAAAGACACAAAATTGAGTTTCATATCCCTTTAAATTGCAGTCTCATGAAAGTTTAATTTTGACTTTACTGCCTCTTTAATTGTGGGAAAGCTTTGACTGTATTTAATGTCATGTAGACTAGTAGTTTTAGCTTCTGCATGTGCGCGCGTTTATAGACACATACAGTGTTTAGTTTTCTGCAACATTTGTAAAGTTTAGAGAAGCTCAATAGCAAATCAGTAAATAATATTTGTTAAATAATATGCTGATGTGAAAACGATCTTGTAATAGCGGTAACAGAATTGAAGCAACATTTCGCATCAGCATTGCTTATATATTAATGTGATACCATTTGTCATTATGCATAAAATTTCCATATTAATTGTAGTTCCAAATCTCATGCATTAGTTCTCCATCATCAGAATCTGATGTACATTATAACATAATCTATATCAATGTTCCAACTCATTAAAGCCCCTGTTAATGTGTGAAAATGCAAAAGAATAATTCTACCCAGCAAATCAGAGCAGCTTACTTGTGTTCTGCATTGATTTTTGCTCCCTCACCTCCCAGCCATCTGGGTTCTCCACAGAACATTTTGCCAGCTGAGTGGCATTATGAAGTAGCTGGGTGGCATTATGAAGTAGCCAGGTGGCATTATGAAGTAGCCAGGTGGCATTATGAAGTAGATAGGTGGGGGCAGTGAAATATTTTCTTATATTATATAATTTTCTGCTATCCAAAGCACAAATTAATTGCAGAATTTAACATAAATGTATTTAATTATAATTTGTGCAATAAAAATTGAACTTTGTTTAATATATCTGTGTTTAACCCTTGCACGGAGGTTAAATATATATTGCTAGATTTACATGTCGCGCGCTGACTGCAGTGCGCATGCGGTATGTTTTTTTTCTTTAGGCTCCCTCGAGGGTCTTTAGCCTCACTAGTCCTTTTGTTATTAAATAATACTATTTAATATCAAAAGGACCGCTGAGGCTAGTGAGGCTGAAGACCCTCGAGAAAGCCTAAAGAAAAAACATACCGCACGTGCGCTGTAGTCAGCGCATGACTTGTAATCTCAGCGATAGAAAGCAGAGCAGCAAAGCACTACAGGGACCTGGCAGAACACATCTAGTGAACCAATGGCATAAGGCATATGTGTCTAGCCACCAATCACCAACTAGCACCCAGAAGTGCAGTGTTGCTCCTGAGCCTATCTAAGTATGTAACAAGAGAACAATGTAAAATTGATAATAGACACAAATTGAAACGGATTCTATGCTCTATTTGATCCATTAAAGATTCATTTTGACTATCATGCCCCTATAATTCCTGGTGTTTGTTCTCATAAACATATCTAAATACACATTCTGTTAACACTAGATTAAAGTTGTACAAAATACTTGGCAAAATATTATTTTTGAACTTCTGCAATTTAAACATCACTTTCAGCTTTTCTTGTTTTGTAAATGATACCTACACCCATTTTTGTAATAAGGGGTCTTATGACCTATATTTATAGTTTGGGATTGGGGATAAGGGCATCTTAAAACTCAAAAGATCCCTGCAAAAAATAGTACCAGTGCCATGAGTAGGGTTCCCACCTCTGCCATGTTTTCCTGGACACTTATGAGTTACACATGCTGCAGGGTAATGAGGACAGAACATGTATTGTACCTCTGGACATCACATGAATAGTGCTGATGAACAGCACAATACATGATCCTCCCTGCAGCATCGTGTCCATGGCAACTGGAGAGATTGAAATGAAAGATTGTCCATGACAAATCAATTATTCCTTTTACTTTTTTACCTTTTACAAACTTCTAGGGAAAAAAAACAAATCTAGATTTTAAATAATAATAATTAATCACACAGACAATAATAATCAGCATATTTATATTAGGATTATGTGCTCAGCTGTTCTGAACATTTACAAAGCTTTATTTCACACTGAGCAGTTGGACATAATCATTCAGTCTAATTAAACACAACTTACAAGTACTTGCTAGCTGGATTTCTCTATGAATGTCATTCACTGCACATGAGCATTTTCATGTTGCATTGAATATCACTACAGAGAAGGTGCTTTTGGCTGGTGGAGAAAAACACCTTTGTGCTATTTCATTAAAGGGACACTAAATACATGTCATGCCATTATAAAACCTAGTTTACACTGCAGGTATCTGAAGGAGAGTCACTGCACATGTGCAAACAGGTGAGCACTAGAATGCAGTGAAAGACTGATTTCAACATGGCGGCATCCATGACTAGAGGCGGGAATAACCCCAATACTTTGCTTATAAAATGTATTTAGTGTTAAGTGTCCCTTTTAATAAAGTGGGATTCAGGCCTCCCCTAGAATTGTGAGTGGAAAATTTAAAAGCACTTCAAGTTAAAAAAAATGTAATAATAGCAATTAAGCTTAGGGAGGTGGGTGTATTATTTATTTTAGGTAAATGTTAACTGTGTTTGTGTATGTACAGGAACACACATATATGTATCATGAGATTCTAAATCTATGTATAGAGTTAATTGTGATATATACATACTACACTCATATTACTGTAGTTCCATAAAATAATCCACTTGCATATTACTCAGTTTGAACACTATAAGCAAAGTTAATTGGGATAACCTTTCCAAAATAATGTCTATACATTTTTTAATATATGAGTATATGGCAAGCAAAAATATACACACACATATGTGTGTGTGTGTATATATACAGTTGTATGAAAAAGTTTAGGCACCCCTGACAATTTCCATGATTTTTATTTATAAATAATTGGTTGTTTGGATCAGCAATTTCATTTTGATCTATCAAATAACTAAAGGACAAAGTAATATTCCTGTAGTATAATGAGGTTTATTGGATTAACAGAATATGTGCAAGGTGCATAAATTTGGGCACCCCAACATAAATATTGCATCAATATTTAGTAGAGCCTCCTTTAGCAGAAATAACAGCCTCTAGACGCTTCCTATAGCCTGTAATGAGTGTCTGGATTCTGGATGAAGGTATTTTGGACTATTCCTCCTTGCAAAACATTTGATGGTTGCCGAGCATGGACAGCTCTCTTCAAATCACCGTACAGATTTTCAATGATATTCAGGTCTGGGGACTGGGATGACCATTCCAGAACATTGTACTTGTTCCTCTGCATAAATGCCAGAGTAGATTTTGAGCAGTGTTTTGGGTCGTTGTCTTGTTGAAATATCCAGCCCCGGCGTAACTTCAACTTTGTGACTGATTCCTCAACATTATTCTCAAGTGTCTGCTGATATTGAGTGGAATCCATGCAACCCTCAACTTTAACAAGATTCCCAGTACTGGCACTGGCCACACAGCCTCACAGCATGATGGAACATCCACCAAATTTTACTGTGGGTAGCAAGTGTTTGTCTTGTAACACTGTGTTCTTTTGTCGCCATGCATAACGCCACTTGTTATGACCAAATAACTCAATCTTTGTTTCATCAGTCCAAAGCACCTTCTTCCAAAATGAAGCTGGCTTGTCCAAATGTGCGTTTGCATACCGAAAAGCGACTCTTTGTGGTGTGTGTGCAGAAAAGGCTTTTTCCGCATCACTCTCCCATACAGCTTCTCGTTGTGCATAAGTGCGCTGAATTGTTGAACTATGCACATTGACACCATCTGCAGCAAGCTGATGTTGTAGGTCTTTGGAGGTGGTTTGTGGGCTGTTTTCGACCGTTCTCACCATCCTTTGCCTTTTCCTCTCCGATATTTTACTTGGCCTGCCACTTCTGGCCTTAACAAGAACTGTGCCTGTAGTCTTCCATTTCCTCATTATGTTCCTCACAGTGGACACACAGCTTAAATATCTGCAATAGCTTTTTGTAGCCTTCCCCTAAACCATAATGTTGAACAATCTATGTTTTCAGGTTACTTAAAGGTTGTTTTGAGGCCACCATGTTGCCACTCTTCAGAGGAGAGTCAAAGAGAACAACAACTTGCAATTGGCCACCTTAAATACCTTTTCTCATGATTGGGTGCACCTGTCTATGAAGTTCAAGGCTTAATGGGCTCACCAAACCAATTGTGTGTTCCAATTAATCAGTGCTAGGTAGTTACAGGTATTCAAATCAACAAAATGAGAAGGATGCCCAAATTTATCCACCTTTCTAATTTTGTTTTGATGCATATTGCACATTTTCTGTTAATCCAATAAACCTAATTTCACTACTGAAATATTACTGTGTCCTTCAGTTATTTGATAGATCAAAATGAAATTGCTGATCCAAACACCTAATTATTTATAAATGAAAATCATGGAAATTGTCAGGGGTGCCTAACCTTTTGCATACAACTGTGTGTGTGTGTGTGTTTGTATATATATATATATATACACACAGACACATATATATATATATATGTGTGTGTGTGTGTTAGGGAGCATACTCCATACTCTGAAATGAACAATTTCAGAACAAAGAAAACGTAAAGCTAAATAAAAAAAAATTCATCTGCAGCAAAACAGCTACAACATTACACATAACTGTGTTTTACAATTTATGGATGATGAAGATATTTATATACGTATATCTGTACACTGCAGAGAACTGTACGCTACTCACAAATATTGTAAATGTAATGATTCAATGTTAAAGTGCAGGGATTTATTAAAGTAGAGAAGAAACCAATATGTGCCATATGTTACCAGAAAAAAGGATATATTCTGCAGCTAGTGTTTAACAAACTATGGTAAACTATACCGTTTGAGGAGATTGTAGTAAGTAACCTCTACATTTTGCTGCCCTTTTTAGTCTATTGTCCGTATTTTCTACAGAGGATCAAATGTATTTTTTTTACACAATATACAGATTTACAGATTTATGTAACTATAGAGCCCTAAAGAGTTTAACAATAATAATCACAAGAGAATTAGCATGATTTAGTCTTCTCATGCTTTAACTGCAAAATATCTACTGTAATTCCATTAATGTGATAGGGGAAAGTAAATTAATTGGCCAAGTAATTTCTATATGAAACAGCTCTCCTTTAAATGGCCATAAATAGTAATGAAAATACTGCTACGGAAGCAGTGATATTATGTATGTGCCACTGTATTGCTGGTTTGTGTCTACAAGATACTCTGCAGTCACTCACCTACACTAAGCTAAAATATAAAACAATCCTTTTATGTCTTTTATAGAAAAATCAGCTTTGCTTTTGTCCAAGTGCCTTTGTATGTTATTTGTATTAGACCAGATACATTAGAAAGTAGTTCCGTATAATGCAAATCCCAACATGTTTTTACCATTTGAAATATATCTATAACATTTCTCAATAAAGCTGCAATGAGCATTATTGTAACAATTTTTTATTTTTTTGACAGTGGTTCTTCATTGCTTTTTCAAACAACTGTTTAAATCTTAGATGCCCCTTTTAAGAGGCAAAGGGTTAAAAGCTGCAGTTTTACTTTACGACACACCTGAAACTCCCCTGGTTTCCCTTAACAGCCTAAAGCATCTATCAATATAACACAATAATGTTCAACTAAATAATGTAGAATTTTTTTTACCATTGTTATCACTTTAGCATTTAAATCCCTCTAAGACCAAGAGACTTTATTCTCACACAAAAATACCATCAACTTCATGAAAATAGACCCTTCATTCTCTCGCCATGCCTATGTGCCCTCACATCCTGGTTCATATTCATTGCTTTAACAGATATATGTTATTAACAGACAACATCTCAGGAAAGTAATTTACTGATAAAGAGACATTAGAAAAAAACAAATTTGCCTCTTTCCCATGGTATTCTTTGTAGAATAGATACCTAGTAAGGTGTCTGGAGAATGTAAGTTAGGAGCCAGCCCATTTTTGGTTCAGCACCTGGGTAGTGTTTGCTGATTGGTGGCTAAATGTAGCCACCAATCAGCAAGCGCTATCCTTAGCTTAGATTCCTGCTGTTTCAAATAAAGATAGGAAGAGAACAAATACAAATTGATAATAGGAGTAAAATAGAAAGTTGATTAAAATTGCATACTCTATCCGAATCGGGAAATAAAAAAATGTGAGTTTAATATCCCTTTCAGCTTATTAACATATTGCAGATTCATTGTTGTCCCCTTGATCCTGATCTTACCCTACTTTTGTTATTATTTTTTTGTTAGATAGTTTGCTAACAATATACTTGAAATAAAATGATTATGATTACACACACACACACACACATATATATATAAATAAATAAACAAAGGCAACCATCATAGAATAATGCCCTTACAGTTGACAATATGTGGGCTAATCACAAACTTCTAATTCTGTAAGTCTGACAATTACTTATATTAAACCAATACTTGTCTATTCAGGTTTAATGACAGAGCAATGACAGAATACTGAAATTGTTCTTTATATCTCTGGAATGATACAGCTACACCTTGGAACTGCCTTATGTCATTTGTAGGTTAACCAAGCAAGACACCTTTGTCTTCATATCAAGTGGTTAGATTTTACATCACTCTCCTATATATTAGGATACATTTTGTTTAGTATACATGACTATTGTGCTGATGTGTATTCAGACACCTATAGGAAGAAATTATGACAACAGTTATAAATGAGATGTCATGAATGTATATGCATTTAATGTCTTGCCTTCCAAAAAAACTGCCTGTGTCTTGTTTTTTAATATTCCCATCTCTCTGTATTTAATTACAGTGCAGCCTTACAATCAGCTGGTAAACTATGAATTAAAATGTAGAACGAACACTTTTACATTTGCACCCTGTGATATCCTATTTTATATTAGCCACAAGCTATCTTGCCAGTTTATGTACTGAACAAGTATCTGCGCATTCTTTTCTTTTTATTAAAATGCCATCTATATAATATTAAAGAGAATCTTGCAAAATAGGTTTGTTTAAATTTTATTGATCCCAGCTCTTGAGCTCATTAATAATACAGATTCTAAGAATATTCCTGCTCAGGTGGGTGAGTCAAAATGAATGAGCCATTGACTGACTTACCTACAGCCTAGCACAGCGATAACTAACCGTGGAGCCCCAGATGTTTTGAAACTACATTTCCCATTATGCTTAGGCACTCTGCAGTCTAGCAAAGCATTGTGGGAAATGTAGTTCCGAAACATCAAATGTGCCATGTTTAGTAATCACTGGCCTAGCATAATAACCTTAAAATCTGAATATATTGATGTTTTTGTGTGATGGGAATTGCCAGTTTTTTGGTGTGTGTTTTTTTTTTTTCAAGATCATGTTTATACATTTAAGTTTATGTAGATTAAATCACTGAAAGACATTTTCATATGCATATTACATAGGTACGAATTGAGGCTGTCAATGGAGACTACTAATTTGTAATATAATAAGAATTTATGATTCCAAAAGACTTTGGGGCATGTTGTATATGCTCTGAAAAATCTTATAGAAGGGATTTTAAAATGCCTTGTAGGCACATATAGAAAAACAAACAAATCCCTTGTACATTGGTTATGAGCTATAGACATTTTTTGAAGGAAAAAGTATAGGTTATTCTCTTTATTTCCTCTCGGTAACTTGGGTTGCTTAAATAAATATATGTTAAAATAAAAAAATCTGCAAAAAATGTGCTCATTCTGCGCCTGAAATGTCAGTGTGTATATTAAACACCAGCCCTGTGTATCTATGTTTTATTTCACAAGAGTAAAAGTATTAATTCTGGGTTTGGCTTTCTGTCGTCTCAGAAATTTCTGGGCTCACTTTTTTCCTGTCAACAAAAACAGGATGAAAAATAAATCTGCTTGTGTGTTTTTGCGATAAAATTCTAAAAAGAAAAGAAAAATCTTTCTATAAAATCAGATTTTTTTTTTGTAATATAACCACTAAAGAAAAAAAAATACAGAATCACCATGTATTTCATTGAAATATTTAATATATTTAATTATCAATAAAATTTAAATATTTGTAAGAATGCTAGTTCATGGTCTATCTCTAAATAATTCAGGTATTAACAGTGATGTTGGAGCTAAAAGGGTTAAGAATGGTTTGTTTTCCAGTATGATAAAATAAATATTAACAAAGAATTCTGGAAGCCAATGTAATATGCTAAACGGGTGAACACATTATTATTATCATTTATTATTATTATCATTTATTTGTTTAGCGCCGCAAAATTCCATAGCGCTGGGTACAATGATAGGGGTATACAATGACAAGGATTTGTGCTAAAATACAAAACTAAACAAATCTAGTACAGGAGGAAGAGGGCCCTGCTCCGGAGAGCTCCCAGTCTACAGGTTTAAGGTGCAGAGACATAAGGTTGGGGTAGCTTGTCACATTGGATGTAGTTGTAGCAGTGAGTCAGGCAGTTCAATAATTATTTTGTTTAGGGTAAGAGATGGAGGAGAGATGGTAAGCTTATCTGAATAGGTATGTTTTCAAGGAGCGTCTGAAACTATACAAGGTTGGATACAGTCTTATGGAGCGGGGTAGAGAGTTCCAGAGGACAGGAGCAGCATGTTAGAAGTCTTGGAGGCGGGAGTGGGATGTAGAGATAACAGGAGTGGAGAGACGTAGGTCAGAGGTTGATCGAAGAGGACAGGATGGGGAATATTTCAAGATGAGAGGAAATATAGTTTGGAGTTAGACTGTTGAGTGCTTTGTAAGTTAGGGTTAATCCTTTAAATTGTATTCTGGAGTGTATGGGGAGCCAGTGTAGTTCTGATTCAAGTGTGATCTCAAGACAGCAGACCTTGGGTGAGGTGTTGAGAATAGAGTCTCCAACCGTCAGAGAAATGTCAGGTATTGGATGTCTCAAAGAGGGGGGAATAAGAAGTAGCTCAGTTTTGGACGTATTGAGTTGAACGTAGTGTGAAGACATCTCAGAGGAAATTGGAGAGAGGCAGTTTGAAATCTGGTTGAGTAAAGAGGGAGAGATATCAGAAGAGGAAAGATAGATTTGGGTATCATCAGCATATAAGTAGTTCTGGAATCCAAAGGAGGCTATATGTTTTCCAAGGAAGGATATATAGAGAGAGAAAAGCAAGGGACTCAAGACAGAGCTTTCCGGTACTCCCACTGAGAGAGGCATAGGATCAGAAGATATGTTGTTAAAGGAAACTGAAAACGAGTGGTTTGAAAGATATGAGGCAAACCAGGAGAGGGCTGTGTCTCGGATGCCAAATGAATGCAGTATTTTTAGGAGAAGAGGATGGTCAACTGTGTCAAAAGCAGTGGACAGGTCCAGAAGAATTAGTAAGGAGTAGTGACATTTTGCTTTAGCTGATAACAGGTCATTTGTTACTTTAGTAAGAGAGGTTTCTGTTTGTAGTGGATCAAGTAAGGAGTTAGTTGTGAGAAATTGAGTTAGCTGATTATAGACCAGTCGTTCCAATAATTTTGAAGCAAAGGGAATTAAGGAGACCGGTTGATAATTAGAAGGGGTGGTAGGGTTAAGCGAGGGCTTTTTTAGGATTGGTATGATTGGCACATGCTTGAAGGTATCAGGAAATGTGCCAGCGGTGAGAGATTGGTTAAAGAGATGAGTTGGGGTAGGGGTTAGTGAAGCAGAGAGAGAGGGAACGAGTTGTGAAGGAATAGGGTAAGGTAAGCAGGTTGTGAGATGAGCCAAAGATAGGAGTACAGAGACTTCTTCCTCTGTTACAGGAGGGAAGTAGCATAGCGTTTTGTTAATAAAAGGGGTGGGTAGAAGTGATGGGTTTGAGGGGTGTGAGGTGCAGAGATCTTTTCTAATGGTGTAATTTTTTTTAAGTGATCAGCAATAATCTAATCAGTGAGGTTGGTTGTGGGCGGGGGCGCTGGCGGACGTAGAAGGGAGTTAAAGGTTGAGAACAGCTTTCTGGGGTTGGATGCGTTGGATGACACAAGGGAGGAGAAATAGACTTGTTTGGCCAGGCTGAGCACAGAGTTGTAGGACTTAAGGATGAATTTATAATGCTGGAAATCAGCACAGGTGCGTGATATCCTCCACTGCCGTTCAGCAGCTCATGAACATCGCTGAAGATATCTGGTCTGTTTGGCGTGCCATGGTTGCCATTGAGTGATTGATGTACGGCAAACAGTGAAGGGTGCAGCTTTGTCAAGTGTTGATTTAAGTGCCAAATTATACTGTAAAGCCACAAGGTTTGGGTAAGAGAGGGATGAAATGTTGGAGAGCAGAGGATTCAGTTGAGTGAAAAAGGCCAAAAGAGGTGGTAAGGAATAGAAGTTTAGAGGCAGCAGGCATGTTAGGATTGTCAATGGGTATGTTGAAGTGCAGAATGTTTACAGTTTTGACTGAAAATGTATAAAGTAAAAGATGTTAACATTGAAACTAATCTTTCTGTATCAGTTGTACAATTTCTACTACAGGTAGAAACCCCTTTATCCAAACTACCTGGGACCGGAAAAGGTTTGGATTTTGGAATATCTGCATCTGTAAAATGGGATAGTTTGGAGAGGGGATGGGACCAAGTGTAAACAACAATATCTTATATAATTTAGGCAATATTTACGTCATTTTGTTTAATCATTTTTAATACGTTTGTAATGTATACATAGTACCCAGAGAAACATAGTACAGTAATGTAATCAGGTAATATTTGAGGTTTTAAATAATTATAAAGTATTATTTGCATTTTAGAACAAAAAAACAAAAAAAAAACAAAGACACAGGCAGAGAAGATTGTGACTTAATGGCAGGGAAAAATAGTTATTGTTGATAATTTTATGATTTAAAAAAATATTAATTAAAAAGTTTGGATTTCAGAATAAGTTTGGATTTTGGGATTCTGGATTTGGGGATTTGTAACCTGTAATACTAATTTCTCCAACATTGGTGTGTCCGGTCCACGGCTTCATCCTTACTTGTGGGATATTCTCTTCCCCTACAGGAAATGGCAAAGAGAGCACCCAGCAAGAGCTGTCCATATAGCTCCCCCTCTGGCTCCGCCCCCCAGTCATTCTCTTTGCCGCTCTGAACAAGTAGCATCTCCACGGGGATGGTAAAGAGTATGTGGTGTTAGTTGTAGTTTTTTATTCTTCTATCAAGAGTTTGTTATTTTAAAATAGTGCCGGTTTGTACTATTTACTCTAAAACAGAAAAAGATGAAGAGTTCTGTTTAAAGAGGAGTATGATTTTAGCAGCAGTAACTAAAATCAATTGCTGTTCCCACGCAGGACTGTTGAGCCCAGAGAACTTCAGTTGGGGGGAACAGTTTGCAGACTTTTCTGCTCAAGGTATGATCAGTCATATTTCTAACAAGACATGTTAATGCTAGAAGACTGTCAGTTTTTCCCTTAAGGGGTAAATAAGCCATTTTCTTAGACTCATAACAGATTAAAGCTTACAAATGGGCTCTACACTGGTTGACACTATTGTGGGCTAAATCGATTGTTTTATTTCATTTTTTTTTTTTTTTACGGTCTTGCATACCATATGTAATACCAAAATAACATACATTTACAAGGTTTCTTTAAACACCACATATTGTTATATAATGAAAACGCAGAAACCTCTAAATTTGATTAAGATATCCTCATAGAAGTCTAAGGTCACTCTTGAACCTGAGCATTTGGGTGCTGAAAGATGGAGGAAAACATAATTATCAGAACGTCACTTTTGTACATAGAAAAATTCTTGTAGAGAAAAAAAAAATGTAAAGAGAATCTACTGAAACCTCTATTTTAGTATTTAACATCCTCCTGTTAATATAGTGGTCACTCTTGGACCTATACATTTTCATGAAAGGTAGAGGAGGTAGACTATCATGAAATAGAGCCACTTAAGGGCTGATATAAGTCATGTGTACAGCATAGTTGAGTAGTATGATGGGGTCACTTTTGGGCTTTCTATATAGGAAATAGCAAGACAGAGCATAGAGCAGGAGGCACTCTTACCTACATATAACCATCTGGTATACAGATAACTTCTTATACTAAAGCTATGGTATAGATAAGCCTATAGTGTAACACATATAATATACTATGGAGCAAGCAGACATATAATATGGAGCTTATATAGGAATATAAAGATATAATTAAAGGGACAGTATACTGTAAAATAGTTTTTCCCTTAATGTGTTTACAATTGCTTTTTTTTACCAACTGCAGAGTAAAAAATGTATGAAAATTAGCTTTTTAAGGTTTATTTCTGTATATTAAAGCTCTGATTTTGTGTTTTGAAGCCACGGCCTAATAAAATAGGTTGAGCTTGTAGGTATAATCAGATCTCATTACTGTATCACATTGTGCACATATACCTGCTTCTTTATCTTATATCTGTCCTTAAAACAATCACCAATGCTTTGAGAGAACAATGGAAAATCAACATTTTATTACCTTATCTCTGCTTTATCACACTGGGAGTGTAATTTCTTCTGCTGGCTGTGTTTACAAAGCTTATCTATAGCTGGTACGCGCGGCCACAAACTTTCAGAATAGGTGGGGATACCACATGCTAAATTAACAATTTCAAATGCCAATATAAGGGTAAAGGAGCTACTTGTAAACAATTTAATACACTCCAGCAGGTAAAGTGGATCATTGGGAACAAATTAAAGGGGAGAAAATTTTTGAGTAAACTGTCCCTTTAACCCTAGAGGCTACTCTAAATCCTATACAATTAACCATAGTGATGAGGCACAATCTTGCAGTGAGGCTATTTGTGGAGCTATATGTACCATAAGTCCACAATAAAATTATACAAGTGATCCTGGTCATTAGAGTTAGTTAGACCAGAGCATATGTAAATCCACTGCTTGCTATGTAGCTACTATAAAACAATTGCAATTTCCACTTAATACACCTATATACACTGAACTGGTTAGGAAAGAGTGCTCTAATGCAGAATGGTCAGGCTGATAGGCAGAACTCAGTTGGGGGAAAACCAGTGGCGTAGCGTGGGTTGTCAGTGCCCAGGGCAAGGCAAGTATTGCGCCCCTCCCCCCCAACCCCATTTTAGATATGCTGCTTCTTCTTACATTTGGGACAAACCAAGCAAAGACCCAAGCCTGGTAGATCACATAAAGCAAGGGACACTGTCTCCTCTCCCACAAAATGCTCCCTTAACCATCTTTACTGGATAACTAACAGTTATTGCTGATGATACCCATATCCCCAAAATATGTCCCTTGTCATAAGCAGCTGCTAATCAGTAGCGCCTTACAAACAAAGCCATGAAAATAATATATTGGCAATACAAGAGGCAGTGGGTGAAGCCTGCAAGCATTATGTGCTATTCCCCTGTGATCAAACCTTGTCTGCAGCTCTCCAGAGCTGGGCAAATATATACAATATTACATTTTAAGATTTATTTTCATTTTACACATGGGTGGAAAGCCCCACTTAACCCCCATCTGGTGGTGACGTCCTGATCTGTAAAACTTCATGGTACAAATACTGCAGACCACAGGGTGCACCCACCCCCACATTGCAGCACCCGATATTGTATATGTGGTGCAATAGGTGTTTGGTAAGTCGTTAAAAAGAGGAAAAGGGGACACACAGGTTGGCAGCTGTTACATAAGGTTGTCCCTGCTGGGCAGACTGTCTTTTGGGTGCCAATGACATATAAAAGTGGGGTATATATTCTACCTTAATAAATATAACAATTGTAAGTAATCAATATAAAAGGGGCATGGGACAGACAACCCAGCATTACATTCATATATGGGGGGAGGGTGTATGGTATTTAGGGGGTGCTGTTAAATTTATTTACTAACACAAATTATAGTTATTTTTTTTACTTTAAATGCAGTAAGGGTGGGTTTAATGTAAATAAAAAAGGCAATGAGCACCCAAACCCTAAAAATCGGTAAAAGTCCACACCTCAGGAGTCCAGCAAGAAATAGATTCAAGATGGTGAATTCATAGGACTTCTTTGATAGGAGACAAACACAGTGAAATGCCTGGTGAGCAGCACAATCCTGGTGCCAGACAGCACACAAATCCCTAAATCTACTTCTGCCCTAGGAAGATCATGGAGGGGGAAAATCAAATACAGGAAACAAGGCCTCATTTTTGTCAACTGTCACAAATATACTTTTTTTGTGCAAGGACAAGATGGCGTAAGTTGTAATCAGAATCCGGTCAAACATGAAAGTATGGTCTCTGATCACCCCACCATCCCACTAACTAGGTAACTGGGGTTAACAGAAAGGCAGAGCCCAGCCATGCTGCCACCAGTGCCACGGGTTTGAAAGAGATTTATTGCACTTTTTAAGGATTCCTCCCCCCCACCTCTGCTTAGAGATCCTTAAAAAGTGCCCCATGCAATGCATGGCATTCTGGCTCTGTGTCCTTTGTTGGAAGGGAACTTAATTGTTGGGTAATAATAGAACCGTAATTAAGCTGCATTTTGCATGTTGCTAGTATCAGGCAAAAACAGGGCTATAAGTAAGTCTGGTCCTGACACCTTACCTTAGTCGCAGCATCACCACATTCCTGACGGGTCGCAGAACGAGCTGGGGGCCTGTCAGAATTTTTAGCCTCCCTTCTTCCCTTTGCTAAGTTGAGTCTGGAAGCGCCCCTCAGAATTATGCGCCTGGGGCAACCGCCCCTGTTGCCCCCCCCACGCTATGCCACTGGGGAAAACTATTAAATTTAGTGAGCTAAGTATCACAGAAATATCTCAATAACTTATGAGCAAACTTATAACTGGAACCTGGGTGACATACATATCCACGAATAGTTTGAATTTTACAGCTAAAACATATGGTATAACATTGTCTGCAGTTTCACATCATTGCTATATACAGTGAATATAAAAATGTATTATTTGGGTATAATATACACTTATACCAAGAAACCTCTACCTGGGCTCAACTATCCTAAATAACCAATACTACTGTGGCCTTATCCAACCAGTCCATGGCATGTGAATGTAGTGGTAAAGTTTAATGAAGTGTCTTCTCCAAACATCCAGGAGTTATATAAACTGTTGACAAGGTATTAAAGATTGCAGCATATATGTTTAAAGGGGGATACATGCACTACAGATAAGGGTTAATTCTCTGGCACATAAATCTGCAGGCTGCCGCTGAACTAACAGTTCAAAGATCAACATGGAAAATATAAAACAAGGGTTAAAATGGCACAGAAGTGATTAAGAACAGATGTTTTCTGTGTTGTAGTAAAGATAAGGAGAGAAGCCCTCGCAAATAAATCTTTTGAAGCTCCCGCTGCTTCGGCAGCTAGCAGCACGGCAACAGATCCTAGTGTGAGGAGGGGAAATAATTTAGGAATACAATGTGCCAGCTAAATGTAGTGTGCCGAAAATTGGCTGTAACAGCTTAACAAAAAAAGAAGAGTTCTGACCTTGTTTGGGAGTAGAACACACAACGTCTGCCATATGAGTTTCAGTAAAGTAAAAATCTACTTGCTGTGTAACTTGATAATGCTACCAATCTAAAATGTTGCAAGACATTTTCACTATATAAAAACCGGAACATAATTAGCACCTACAACAGATATTAGCAAAATAACCTGCTGATATTTAAACATGAATAAAAAAAAAATACATAACATATTATCCCAGCCAGTATAGGATACAACCTTACAGCATAAGAGAAAACCTTTAGTCTGGAAGTAAGAAGAGAAATGTTCCTTCACGAACAGACAAGTGGATATGCCGGTTAGTCTACTCCAACTGTTCTGGTCGGATGAACCAAGTCCGGTGGCCGAGTGAATAAAACAGACTAAGACTATTAATAGAACTTCAGATTAACAAAATTCTCATGGACTCAATAGTTTGTTTGTCCATGACAATACGTGAGAAGGTGCCGTTGAAAGTAATATCTAAATGCTACAGTTTTCCCAATCTCAACATTTTTAATCCTGTGACCTAAATAAAAGTCCTGGTTTACTAGGTACAGTTTTTTACCCCACTCCGTGTCTCACATCTAAGGAAGCACTGACCTGGGTATTGCGCCCCAAATTGAGATATTGCAGATTCCAATCAATGGGCTTCAGTGAGCGGTCTAGTTGCACACTGCATGTGTTAGCTGGAGCTTTAGCCAATGTCAGGTATAAGTTATTGGCAATCTCCTTCAGACAATCAACAGGCCAACAGGAAACAGGTGCATCGCTGTACCAAACTACGATGTCTACATTCCCAGCTGAGGGTATAGCATTTAACAGAGTAATATCTCCGGTTGCACCGTCTGGTGAAATCTCTTGCAGTGTATCCAGGGAAGGAGGCGGAACATAGTGGACCATGTTCGGCAATCGCCCATACACCTCTTTCACCATTAAACCTTGTCTGCTCTCCAGCTCCTGTAAAGTAGGCTTGGGTTCCGCTACCACCAGGCCTGATGACCCCCCAGGGTATCCACATGGAGCCGTCACCATATCGGCAAATGGGTAAGCATCTTCTTGGTAATTCTCCTGCTCTTCTGCAGTGTTTTCTAGGTCTGTAAACCGGCAAATATTATCAGGATTAGGTATTTTATATGCCTGGTAAATGGCCTCAGTGATGCGTTCAAGTTGTTGCTGCAGCAGGGAGCTGAGGACGCCAACCAGGAGATCCTCCTGGATTGCCATCTGATCTGCGGTATTGTACACTTTAGTTGTGCTGTAGTTTTTGCTTCTCCTTTGTTTGCCACATTAGGGCATTGGCCACACAATAGGTGCGGCAGTGGTGAGGACAAATGAGGCTTCAAATATAGGGGAAGGCCTCAGAAGAAAAGGTCCGGTACTGAGGGCTAGGAAGCCGCACCACAAACCAAAACCCTAATTAATGGGTCAGAGTGCCTTCAGTCTAGTTTGTCCACCTTATTAAGTAGCTTGTCGCCAATATTTCAGCTGAAATTGAGTAAGAAGTGGTGGATGAGCCAGGAGCTGAAGCTCAGTGCGACCATTAAGATGGCCGCTGCCCGGAAGTCCCCCATTTTATTTCATATTTTAATGGCATTTAGAGTGTTTTGTGCACTTAAAAGCACTTTTGGGAACGTTTTTATCGCCTGGCATTTAGTTAGACTGCTATTTCAGTCAGGAAGGCCCCTTCACTCTGGTATGCAGAGGAAGGAGGCCCCGTTTTCGCGCCTCAATTGCGCAGTTTACTTCCATGGCAGTGCATGCAGCTTCATGTGAGGGGTCCTGTGGCATACTAAAACGGACTCTGGAAGGTTTATTTCATTGCTGAATAACTCTCAGGGAAGGTAAAAAGCCGCAGCAAGGCTGTGGCTGTGATTGTGGTGTACTAAAATTGTCTAATTGAACAAATAGCTCCGGTTTGCTCATTTTAAGGGTTAAAGTCTTGAAACTTGGTGTGCAATACTTTCAAGGCATTAGGACTCTGGGGTAATTTTGTTAAAATCAGACATTGCCTTCATTGTTTTTCAATATATCAGAAATAAAGTGTGCCTGTTTATTATTTAAAGGGACAGTAACGCTTTTCTTTAAAAACGCTTTTATTGCATTATTAGCCTGCCAAATCCTGTCTAACATGTCTATACCTTCAGATGGCTTATGTTCTGTGTGTATGAAAGCCAAGGTGGTTCCCCCAATTAATGTATGCGCAAATTGTGTCATAGCGTTCAAACAAAGTATGGACAGTACTGGCACTTTGAATAAGATTGCCCAAGATGATTCTTCTAATGAAGGTAGTGGGGATAGTTCTTCATCCTCTCCTTCTGTGTCAACACCAGTTTTGCCCGTGCAGGCGATACCTAGTACATCTAGCGCGCCAATGCTTGTTACTATGCAACAATTAACAGCAGTAATGGATAATTCTATAGCAAATCTGTTATCCAAACTGCCATCCTACCCTAGAAAGCGTGACAGCTCAGTTTTAAATACAGAAGATGAGCAGGTTGGCGCTGAGGACAATTTATCAGTTATACCCTCACATCAATCTGAATTGGCAGTGAGGGAGGGCCTGTCTGAGGGGGAAATTTCTGATTCAGGAAAAGTTTCTCAGCAGGCAGACACTGATGTCGTAACATTTAAATTTAAGTTAGAACACCTCCGCGCCCTGCTTAAGGAGGTCCTAACTACTCTTGATGACTGTGATTCTTTGGTAATTCCAGAGAAATTGTGCAAGATGGACAAATTCTTAGAGGTCCCAGTGCACGCTGATGCCTTTCCGATACCCAAGCGGGTGGCGGATATAGTGACTAAGGAGTGGGAAAAGCCAGGTATACCTTTTGTTCCACCTCCTATATTCAAGAAAATGTTCCCCATTGTTGACCCCAGAAGGGACGCATTGCAAACGGTTCCTAAGGTTGAGGGGGCAGTGTCAACATTAGCTAAGCGCACAACTATTACTATTGAGGACAGTTGCGCTTTTAAAGATCCTATGGATAAAAAATTGGAAGGATTGCTAAAAAAGATATTTGTTCAGCAAGGTTTCTTGCTTCAACCAATCTCGTGCATTATTCCTGTCACCACGGCAGCGTATTTTTGGTTCGAGGAACTAGAAAATTCGCTCCAAAAAGAGACTCCATATGATGAAGTCATGGACAGAATTCACGCACTAAAGTTGGCTAATTCCTTTATTTTGGATGCCGCTTTCCAATTGGCTAAGTTAGCGGCGAAAAATTCAGGGTTTGCAATAGTGGCGCGCAGAGCGCTTTGGCTAAAATCCTGGTCGGCGGATGTGTCGTCCAAGAATAAATTGCTTAATATTCCTTTCAAGGGTAAGACCCTTTTCGGGCCGGAATTGAAAGAGATTATTTCAGACATTACTGGTGGAAAGGGACATGCCCTCCCACAGGATAGGCCTTTCAAGGCTAAGAACAAATCTAATTTTCGTTCCTTTCGCAATTTCAGGAACGGACCGAATCCTAACTCTGCGGCCTCCAGACAAGAAGGCAACTCTTCCCAGCCTAAGCCAGCATGGAAACCATTGCAAGGCTGGAACAAGGGTAAACAGGCCAAGAAGCCTGCTGCTGCTACCAAGACAGCATGAAGGGGTAGCCCCCGATCCGGGACCGGATCTAGTAGGGGGCAGACTTTCTCTCTTCGCTCAGGCTTGGGCAAGAGACGTTCCGGATTCCTGGGCACTAGAAATAGTCTGTCAGGGGTATCTTCTAGAGTTCAAGGAACTTCCTCCAAGGGGAAGGTTCCACATGTCTCGCTTATCTTCAGACCAGATAAAGAGACAGGCATTCTTACATTGCGTAGGAGACCTATTAAAAATGGGAGTGATAAACCCAGTTCCAACAGCGGAACAAGGTCTGGGTTTTTACTCAAACATGTTTGTAGTTCCCAAAAAAGAGGGAACTTTCAGGCCAATTCTGGATCTAAAAATTCTAAACAAATTCCTCAGAGTTCCATCATTCAAAATGGAAACCATTCGGACAATTTTACCAACAATCCAGGAGGGTCAATATATGACTACCGTGGACTTAAAGGATGCGTACCTGCATATTCCTATCCACAAAGATCATCATCAGTTCCTGAGGTTCGCCTTTATGGACAAACATTACCAGTTCGTGGCTCTTCCGTTCGGTTTAGCCACTGCTCCCAGAATCTTCACAAAGGTGCTAGGGTCCCTTCTAGCGGTTCTACGACCGAGGGGCATTGCTGTAGCACCTTACCTAGACGACATTCTAATCCAAGCGTCTTCTCTTTCCAAAGCAAAGGCTCATACAAGCATTGTTCTAGCCTTTCTCAGATCTCACGGGTGGAAGGTGAACGTAGAAAAGAGTTCCCTGTCTCCGTCAACAAGAGTTCCCTTTTTGGGAACAATAATAGATTCTTTAGAAATGAAGATCTTCCTGACAGAGGTCAGAAAGTCAAAGCTTCTAAACGCTTGTCAAGTTCTTCACTCTATTCTTCAGCCTTCCATAGCTCAGTGCATGGAAGTAGTAGGATTGATGGTTGCAGCAATGGACATAGTTCCTTTTGCTCGAATTCATCTAAGACCATTACAACTGTGCATGCTCAATCAGTGGAATGGGGACTATGCAGACTTGTCTCCCCAGATTCAAGTAGACCAGGTAACCAGGGATTCTCTCCGCTGGTGGTTGTCTCACGATCACCTGTCTCAGGGAATGAGTTTCCGCAGACCAGAATGGGTCATTGTCACGACCGACGCCAGTCTCTTAGGCTGGGGTGCGGTCTGGGACTCTCTGAAAGCTCAAGGTCTATGGTCTTGAGAAGAGTCTCTTCTTCCGATAAACATTTTAGAACTGAGAGCGATATTCAATGCGCTCCTGGCGTGGCCTCACCTAGCAAAGGCCAAATTCATAAGGTACCAGTCGGACAACATGACGACTGTAGTGTACATCAATCATCAGGGGGGAACAAAGAGTTCCTTAGCGATGAGAGAGGTATCCAAGATCATCAAATGGGCGGAGGATCACTCCTGCCACCTATCTGCAATTCACATCCCAGGAGTGGACAACTGGGAGGCGGATTATTTGAGTCGTCAGACTTTTCATTCGGGGGAGTGGGAACTCCACCCGGAGGTTTTTGCCCAGTTAACTCAACTATGGGGCATTCCAGATATGGATCTGATGGTGTCTCGCCAGAACGCAAAGGTTCCTCGATACGAGTCCAAATCCAGGGATCCCAAGGCGACACTGGTGGATGCATTAGTGGCGCCTTGGTCGTTCAACCTAGCTTATGTATTTCCACCGTTCCCTCTCCTTCCCAGGCTTGTAGCCAGGATCAAACACGAGCAGGCCTCTGTGATTCTAATAGCCCCTGCGTGGCCACGCAGGACTTGGTATGCAGACCTGGTGAATATGTCATCGGCTCCACCATGGAAGCTACCTTTGAGGCAGGATCTTCTAGTACAAGGTCCGTTCGAACATCCAAATCTAGTCTCTCTCCAACTGACTGCTTGGAAATTGAACGCTTGATTCTATCTAAGCGTGGGTTTTCAGATACAGTCATAGATACTCTGGTTCAAGCCAGAAAACCTGTAACTAGGAAGATTTACCATAAGATATGGCAAAAATATATCCGTTGGTGTGAATCCAAGGGATTCCCTTGGAGTAAAATTAAAATTCCTAGGATACTTTCCTTTCTCCAAGAAGTTCTGGATAAAGGTTTGTCAGCTAGTTCCTTAAAAGGACAGATATCTGCTCTGTCTGTTTTGTTACACAAACGTCTGGCAGCAGTGCCAGATGTACAGGCGTTTGTACAGGCGTTTGTACAGGCGTTAGTTAGAATCAAGCCTGTTTACAGACCCATGACTCCTCCTTGGAGTCTAAATTTAGTTCTTTCAGTTCTTCAGGGGGTTCCGTTTGAACCCATGCATTCCATAGATATTAAGTTACTATATTGGAAAGTTCTGTTTTTGGTTGCTATTTCTTCTGCTAGAAGAGTTTATGAATTATCTGCTTTGCAGTGTACTTCTCCCTATCTGGTATTCCATACAGATAAGGTAGTTTTACGTACCAAGCCTGGTTTTCTTCCAAAGGTCGTTTCCAACAGGAATATTAATCAGGAAATTGTCTTTCCTTCTCTGTGTCCGAATCCAGTTTCAAAGAAGGAACGTTTGTTACACAATCTAGATGTGGTCCGTGCTTTAAAGTTCTATTTAGAAGCAACAAAGGATTTCAGACAGACATCATCCTTGTTTGTTGTATATTCTGGTAAGAGGAGAGGGCAGAAAGCTACTGCTACCTCTCTTTCTTTTTGGCTGAAAAGCATCATCTGATTGGCTTATGAGACTGCCGGACGGCAGCCTCCTGAACGAATTACAGCTCATTCTACTAGAGCTGTGGCTTCCACATGGGCCTTCAAGAACGAGGCTTCTGTTGATCAGATCTGTAAGGCAGCGACTTGGTCTTCTCTGCATACTTTTGCCAAATTTTACAAATTCGATACTTATGCTTCTTTGGGGGCTATTTTTGGGAGAAAGGTTTTGCAAGCCGTGGTGCCTTCCGTTTAGGTAACCTGGTTTGCTCCCTCCCTTCATCCGTGTCCTAAAGCTTTGGTATTGGTTCCCACAAGTAAGGACGAAGCCGTGGACCGGACACACCAATGTTGGAGAAAACAGAATTTATGTTTACCTGATAAATTTCTTTCTCCAACGGTGTGTCCGGTCCACGGCCCGCCCTGATTTTTAATCAGGTTTGAAAAATTTCTTTATTTATACACTACAGTCACCACGGCACCCTATAGTTTCTCCTTTTTCTCCTAACCGTCGGTCGAATGACTGGGGGGCGGAGCCAGAGGGGGAGCTATATGGACAGCTCTTGCTGGGTGCTCTCTTTGCCATTTCCTGTAAGGGAAGAGAATATCCCACAAGTAAGGATGAAGCCGTGGACCGGACACACCGTTGGAGAAAGAAATTTATCTGGTAAACATAAATTCTGTTTTTTTATAAGTACTTAAACAGGATGTGACAACAAGAAGTATACAACTTATGCAGTGGTAATAGTTCCAATTTAAATTTAAGAATCATTTACTTCAGATAATTAAATGAAGAAGAAAAAAAAATCAAGAAGTTTTGGTGCTGCTCTTTCATATGGATGACAGAAATTGTAGTCCAGTGTCCCTTTAAAGGGACAAATAGTTTCTTCGTATTGAAAAAAAAATCAAAGAATACAAATATTGTTACAACAAAAATCCAAACATTCTACAACAAAATAATCTCAAATATCAAGACATAAAACTTCAGAATATGATATACACTTCTAGTCAAAGTATACTTTTAAATCAATAAGCAGATCTAGACAATCACCAATACAATGTTATTTTAATGGATGTTCCTATGTCTACTAAAACTACTTTTTTCATGTTCTATGCAACCAATAGAACTGTGAGAATCATCGTTATCATCAGTAAACAATTGATATATATTCACTGTCGTTTGGGGTCACTTACACATTTCCTTATTTTCCATGAAAAGATATGAAATGTGTTTGAATCGGAATTATAGTCCATTGCAGTGGCGTATTTAGGTTTTGTGCTGCCCTAGGCACTTAAAATTCTGCTGCCCCCCCTAAGTTTTAGGGCCATAATATTATATTGGTCAGAGTATAATGCTAATATATATATACACATACATACAGTGGCCTCTAGTTATCAAGCCGTCAACCTCAAATATGCTGGAATTCCGCAGCGTATTTGTGGCGAGGCTGATTCGCCTTAGTTATCAAGCCTTACACACCGGCAAAAGTAGAATTTAGTGACGTAAGCTTCGATCCGCCGGACTCAGTCCGACACAGATCGATTCTTACGTCACTCCAGATGTTCCTAACACAAGTTCGGCACAATCTGACTACTTTTGCTAGTTATCAAAAAAAACTAGCAGGTACGCTCGGCACTTTTCCAGCCCAGCGTACCTGGTTTTCAATCCGCCGCCCTGGAGGTGGCGGATCCCATAGGAATCAATGGGAGTCTGACCATAGCGAAAGTTCATGTTCGCTGCTGCCCGACATCCCATTGATTCCTATGGGAGATGTCTACACCTAACACCCTAACGTACCCCGAGTCTAAACACCCCTAATCTGTCCCCCCCTACACCGCCACAACTAAATAAATGTATTACCCCCTAAACCGCCGCTCCCGGAGCCCACCGCCACTCTAATAAACTGATTACCCCCTAAACTGCCACTCCCGGACCCCGCCGCCACCTACATAATACTTATTAACCCCTATCCTGCCCCCCTACACCGCCACCACCTATGATACATTTATTAACCCCTATCCTGCCCCCCCTACACCGCCGCCACTATAATAAAATTATTAACCCCTAAACCTAAGTCTAACCCTAACCCTAACACCCCCCTAACTTAAATATTAATTAAATACATCTAAATATTATAACTCTTATTAACTAAATTAATCCTATTAAAAACTAAATACTTACCTTTAAAATAAACCCTAATATAGCTACAATATAAATAATAATTATATTGTAGCTATCTTAGGATTTATTTTTATTTTACAGGCAACTTTCAATTTATTTTAACTAGGTACAATAGCTATTAAATAGTTATTAACTATTTAATAGCTACCTAGTTAAAATAAAGACAAATTTACCTGTAAAATAAAAACTAACCTAAGTTACAATTACACCTAACACTACACTATACTTAAATAAATTAATCCTATTTAAAACTAAATACTTACCTGTAAAATAAACCCTAAGATAGCTACAATGTAATTAATAATTACATTGTAGCTATTTTAGAATTTATATTTATTTTACAGGTAACTTTGTATTTATTTTAGCTAGTTAGAATAGTTATTAAATAGTTATTTAATAAGTTACAAACATTTCAAAAATATTATAACAATTTAAAGCTACTTACACCTAATCTAAGCCCCCTAATAAAATAACAAAGCCCCCAAAATAAAAAAATGCCCTACCCTATTCTACATTAAAAAGTTACCAGCTCTATTACCTTACCAGCCCTTAAAAGGGCCTTTTGCGGGGCATGCCCCAAAGAAAAAAGTTCTTTTGCCTGTAAAATAAAAATACAACCCCCCCCCCCCAACATTAAAACCCACCACCCACACATCCCTACTCTAACCCAAACCCCCCTTCCACCATATTATATATAAAGCATATATATAATATGGTGGAAGAAATATATCATATATAATAAGGTAGAAAATATTTATTTCATAAAGTGCAGCTTAATAAATCATAAAATAGTCTCTATAAAAAAATGTAACCGGTTACTATATATGAATCCACATAAAAAATATCACAAATTAAAGTTATCACATAGAAAGTTATCACATAAAAGAGCTACCACATAAGAGTTATCACATAAAAAGCTGAGTAATTATTAGTACAAATAAAAGGGGGACTAAATGAACAAAACAACCACCTTGGGGCAAAGTCTTTATATGCACATCAACCACCTTGTGGTAAAGTCTATGTTGTATCGCTATCCAGTAAAGGAAATTCTTTGTCCCCAAGCTCTGTATATTATGCAAGAATTGTATATCCCACAGTTGGGTATTCACTGTCTCATATAAATAAGCTGCCTGTGTCTCTATGTTACCTTCGAGCCTGCTTTACTGCATAACCGGTCCCGGACACCTCTCACTTCAAGTACCTTAGGACTCCCACGGTTGTAGCAGGCGATGTATGGCTTGTAACGTTATCTGGCTGCACCTGCATTGTTTGCGGATCCATGCTGACTCTGGAACCAACTGATTCTGATTGCTTCCGTGTCACGTGCACCGCAGTTCAAAGTTATTTTTTTTTTTTAAAGCAGCCAGAATACTATAATAAAACAAAGTTGTAGGGCCGGCACACATTTAAACATTAATCCCTAGCAGGTTTCAAGGTGGGTGCAACACAATCGGAGCAAAAACCCCTTGCTCCAAATAATCAAGTGTCCAAAGAAATGTTGCACTCTCAGGTGTGGAAAAGTGAAATAGCCTTTATTAGATAGACAGCAACGTTTTGTGGCACCTGCCCCTTTGTCAAGCTAAAAACATAGTGCACATACAGACAATATATAGCAATACCAATAAAACAAGGGCCAATGAGAACACACATCATGGGCAGGGTTATAGAAATCACATGTGAACCAAGAAAAACAACAAATTAACCCTATATTTGCCCTTTTGGAGTGTCCCAGAGGACCTGGAAAGGAAGCAAAATAGCACAGCCACTATACAAATATCACAATCTAGTATGGTAATATAATAAACTATTTAAGTTAATTTAAATTTACATACAAATCTGTGAAAACCTATAGTATATACATAGAAAGTCTACAGGATTGGGTTGAGATCAAACTTCCTATTCATACCTTTGGGGTATAACGAATCTAATTTCCATATCCATTTGGCCTCTTTATAAAAAAAGGTCCCTCTATCTATGCCCCCCCAGGCTTTCTCTTGGCTTGATCTAACACCATAAAGCGTAATTGGCTCACCTGGTGACCCATTTGTAAAAAAATGGGCTGGAACTGGAAGATCTTTTGTCCCAGAATTTCTGATGTTTGATTTATGTTGACCAATACGGTCCCTGACTCTTTGGGTAGTCTCACTTATATATAAAATCCCACAGGGACATTTAAGGGCATACACTACATACGATGAATTGCAGGTATAATAAACAGGTATTTTAAATTTACAGCCTGAGTAGGGGTGACAGATCTCTCCACCTTTGATAACACTATTACAATGAGGGCACCCTAGGGAAAGGTACTATTTTTGGGTTTACCAAAAAAAAGAAATACTTTAGTATCAGAGTTAAGAACTTCTTTAGTTATCCTCCCACATGTATAACCCTTACGATACGCTGCTCTAAGGATTTGACTGAACTCCTTAATGTCAGGACATGAATCTCTTAGGATATGCCAATTATGTTTAAGGATACCTTGAACCTTAATATTTAGAGTATTATATGTGCTAATAAAAGTGAGTCTATCATTCTGCTGTCTAGGGTGTTTGTTTTGGAAATTTGATCTCACATGTGTCAATTCTGTATGTGGATAGCCATGTTTTTCAAATTTGGACTGGGTTTCATCTAATCTACATTCTTTTTTGATGGGATCAGATACGATCCCATCAACCCGGAGGAATTGAAATTTAGGCACAGATTTAAATATAGCTGGTGGGTGAAAACTGTTCCTATGTAATAACGTATTTCTATTGGTTTTCTTAACAAATAAATCGGGTTTTAGAAAACCATTTTCTTTGTACACCAGGGTTTCCAAAAATTAAATTTGGCTATTATCTTGTTTGGATGTAAATTGTATAAATGGCACAGATCTCTCAATGTCATTCCTCAGTTGTGTAAGACATTCTAGGGGTCCCTGCCAAATAATAAACAAATCGTCTATATACCTATACCAGGCTAGACAGTACTATTTAAATAGGGGGTGTTTATAAACCACAGTCTCCTCAATGTGATCCATTACCATACAGGCATAGGATGGGGCCACATTGGACCCCATCGCTGTGCCTGTTGTTTGAAAATAAAACATTTTATCGAAAAGAAAATAGTTTTGAGTCAAAATTGCTTCTAGTAGATCCATCATGAATCCCATTTGTGATTTATTGCACTTGTCGCATGTGTCAAGTATATTCTTAACACAATCAATACCCATCGTATGTGAAATATACAAACTGAATACATCCCATGTGGCAAGCACAACATATAAAGCACATATAATAAACTATTGAAATCAGAAATTCAGGGACAAAAGATCTTCCAGTACCGGCCCATTTTTTACAAATGGGTCACCAGGTGAGCCAATTGCGCTTTATGGGAAAGCCTGGGGGGGGAGATAGACAGAGGGACCTTCTTCACAAAGAGGCCAAATGGATATGGAAATTGGATTCGTTATACCCCAAAGGTATAAATAGGGAGTTTGATCTCAACCCAATCCTGTAGACTTTCTATGTATATACTATAGGTTTTCACAGATTTGTATGTAAATTTAAATTAATTTAAATAGTTTATGATATTACCATACTAGATTGTGATATTTGTATAATGGCTGTGTTATTTTGCTTCCTTTCCAGATTGTTTTTAATCTTGGTCCTCTGGGAAACTCCAAAAGGGCAAATATAGGGTTAATATGTTTTTCTTGGTTCACATGTGATTTCTATAACCCAGCGCATGATGTGTGTTCTCATTGGCCCTTGTTTTATTGGTATTGCTATATATTGTCTGTATGTGAACTATGTTTTTAGTTTGACAAAGAGGCAGGTGCCCCAAAACATTGCTGTCTACCTAATAAAGGCTATTTCACTTTTCCACACCTGAGAGTGCAACATTTCTTTGGACACTTGATTATTTGGAGCAAGGGTTTTTTGCTCTGATTGTGTTGCACCCACCTTGAAACCTGCTGGACATTTATCTTTAAAGGTGTGCGGGTCCTACAACTTTGTTTTACTCTATCTGGATACCCCAGGAGGACTGCAGCACCCATTTGTGCACCATAGGGTGTTTATTGATCATTGAATGTGGAAGTGAAAGAATTGTACTATTTGCACATGATGGCAGGTTTATTTTCATACTCTGAAGAGGAAGCAGCCCGCATAGCTACTCTCACCTTGGGCTCTAGAGAATTCCTGACAGCCCCTGATAAAGACTTTCAATGCAGGGAACTGGAAAAGGCTATGAAGAGACAGGATAATTTATAGCTTCACTCCTCCACCATGGCTGAATATCACAGGATAAGGAGAATCCCTAGAGGCATGTGCTCTACACTACAACCTTCCTTCTTTGCAGACAATCCTGAATTCTGTACTAAATATCAGCAAATACTGAACAAAAGCTCAATGGACATTATGATACTCAATATTGAATTTTCCAATTTGGAGCTACAGTCGCTGAAAACACAGATACCTGAACAAGAGAACAAACTAAAAGAACTTGTGAATGAGGATTAACTACAAGGTATGCCTAAAGAGGTACAAGAAAGTGTGAGCACATTTAAGAACGATGTGGAAGAGCGCAAACACTGCAAATTCAGAAGGGACGAACAAGATTATGAACATGGCAAGGTGTACCGGTGGGGGAGATACCGGAGACGTAATGCTGGATATGCTAACTTCAGATGATGTCCGGTGCATAATCAGCAAGTATCAGACTTAGATTCCGGCTCCTCCAATAGCTCTGATGGGATTGTGATGTCAGCCGGAGGCCCAGCCCCTTTTTTAGTATCAGATCAGATGGCGCAGAGAGAAGGAGGAGTAAGACACACAGAGGGTCCGGCAGGAAGAGGAAAAATGAACACTCGCCAACAACACAAGCGGAGGAAGTAAATGTTATTAACCTGCCCTCCAAACCTTTGAGTGATGTTGAAATAAAAGTTCTTAACAAGGGACTATCGTTTTGCCCTACTAAACTGCCTGATACATTTGACTTGAATGTCGATTTAACTCATTTTTTCAGGTTATTAAGATTGAAAGCCTTTTTCAGCAATATCCCTAAATACAGACCCCAGACCCTGTTGTGTCACAAGATGTTGAGACTGGTATTAAGGACCCACTGGACATTGTTGCCTTTGGTTTACACAGCAAGAGTAACTTCTCTTCACTCACCAGTTTTCACCCACCAACTGTATTTAAATCTGTGCCTAAATCTCAATTCCTCCGGGTTGATGGGATCGTATCTGATCCCATCAAAAAAGAATGTAGATTAGATGAAACCCAGTCCAAATTTGAAAAACTTGGCTATCCACATACAGAATTGACACATGTGAGATCAAATTTCCAAAACAAACACCCTAGACAAGGGTAATACATGTGGGAGAAGGATAACTAAAGCAGTTGTTAACTCTGATACTAAAGTATCTCCATTTTTTGGTAAACCCAAAAATGGTACCTTTCCCTGCCTAGGATGCCCTCTATGTAATACTGTTATTAAGGGTGGAGAGATCTATCATCCCTACTTAGGCTGTAAATTTAACATACCTGGTTATTATACCTGCAATTCATCGTATGTAGTGTATGCCCTTAAATGTCCCTATGGGATTTTATATATAGGTGAGACTACCCAAAGACTCAGGGACCATATTGGTCAACATAAATCAAACATCAGAAATTCAGGGACAAAATATCTTCCAGTACCGGCCCATTTTTTACAAATGGGTCACCAGGTGAGCCAATTACGCTTTATGGTGTTAGATCAAGCCAAGAGAAAGCCTAGAGGGGAGATAGATAGAGGGACCTTCTTTACAAAGAGGCCAAATGGATATGGAAATTGGATTTGTTATACCCCAAAGGTATGAATAGGGAGTTTGATCTCAACCCAATCCTGTAGACTTTCTATGTATATACTATAGGTTTTCACAGATTTGTATGTAAATTTAAATTAATTTAAATAGTTTATTATATTACCATACTAGATTGTGATATTTGTATAGTGGCTGTGCTATTTTGCTTCCTTTCCAGATTGTTTATAATCTTGGTCCTCTGGGACACTCCAAAAGGGCAAATATAGGGTTAATATGTTGTTTTTCTTGATTCACATGTGATTTCTATAATCCCGCCCATGATGTGTGTTCTCATTGGCCCTTGTTTTATTGGTATTGTGAAGACAAGTCAGAAACAGATTAAAAGATTGGATCTCAACTGGTGAATTTATTTCCTCAAATAGGTTATATGTATCACAGCCTTAGTTTTTATAAATACTATAGGGAAGTATTGTTTTACTAAGGTTGTGGTAGCTTTATCTGATAAATCTTGGAAACTCCTCTGGATAGAGTTTTAGAAGAGTTATTAATATTAACTAGGTAAGTTATGTGAGACTTGAAAGAGATAAGCAGATTAGCCAGTAGTTATAGTACTTCAGTATTATAAGTGCCAGTAAGTTTTGGTAACATATGAGTATAAAGCAAACTTGAAATATGCTCCCTTTTCCCAGGGTTAAATTACTGAGTCTCGATAGCTTTAATGGCGTCTTAAATAGACAACAGGTAAAGTTTTTGTTACCTTGATCTGTAAGATGATGCAGCGGTGTTAGTCAGTGTACTTCTAAGCCGTACGGCACCGGAGGAGGCGTCACTCCTATGTTGTATTTTGAGTGACAGCGGAGTTGCGTGCCCAATGGAGGAGGAGATTCCTCGTAGAAGCTTCAGACTGACAGTGCAGCAGCGTGACGTCACTTTAAGCTGAGCGGCACTGTAAATAAGACTGTAAAAGACAAAACTTGGAATGAGGGATTAGCGTCTAGTTCAAAGTTCAGTACCTTGGTATTATCCTCTTGTTTCGCTAAGGTAAGAGCAGTATGGTTGCGCTGCAGTTAATCCGTTCAGCGGAGTTCCGATACTGACAGGTGTTTGCGGAGAACAAGTAGTGTAGTCAGATGATACAAAGTAGCAAAAACTCAATAATCCAACATGTAGCAGTGGACCTTCAGTGAAGCTGGAATCACACTGAGGATATTTGTTAGGTAAATCTAAATAGAATAGAATGAGGCTCAGGAGACAGCTTGCTGCTTGTATGCAGTAAACAAAATACTAAGCACTGACTTTAGCTGGCGGGAAGCATTTAAAGGGGAAGCTGTATAGAGATTGCTAGGGATTTAAAGGAACAGATACTTCCAGGAACTGATCCTGACAGGTATTGCTATATATTGTCTGTATGTGCACTATGTTTTTAATTTGGCAAAGGGGCAGGTGCCCCGAAACGTTGCTGTCTACCTAATAAAGGTTATTTCACTTTTCCACACCTGAGAGTGCAACATTTCTTTGGACAGCCAGAATACTATGTGCAGTGGACAAGTGCCGCTCCCCAAAAATTTGCCGCACTAGGCACCAGCCTTGTTGCCCTATCCAGTAATACGCCCCTGGTCCATTGACAAGGTTAGAAATAATTGATTTTAAATGAAATAATAATTGTGTCCTTCAAACTTTGCTTTCATCAAAGAATCCTCTGTGTGCAGCAATTACAGCCTTTCAGACCTTTGGCATTCTAGTTGACAGTTTGTTAAGGTAATCTGAATATATTTCACTCTATGCTTCCTGGATCACCTCCTACAAGTTGGATTGACTTGTTGGGCACTTGTTACGTACCATATGGTCAAGCTGCTCCCACAACTGCTCAATAGGTTTGAGATCTGTTGAAGGTGCTGGCTACTCCATTAAAGACAGAATACCAGCTGACTGCTTTTTCTCTAAATAGTTTTTGAATAGTTTGGAGCTGTGCTTTGGGTCATTGTCCTGTAGAAAAAGGAAATTGGCTCCATCCACAGGGTATGGCATGATGTTGCAAAATGGAGTGATAGCCTTCCTTCTTGATGGTCCCTTTTACCCTGTATAAATCTCCCACTTTACCACCACTAAAACACCCCCAAGCCATAACATTTCCTCCACCATGCTTGACAGATGGCATCAAGCACTCCTCCAGCATCTTTTCATTTGGTCTGCATACAATTTAATAAAGGAGGGCAATTAAAGAAATTCCCCTGTACTAATACTCTTAAAATTAATATATACATAAAATGTAAGTAATTCAACTATTAGAATATATAAAACAAAAAATTTTCAATAGTTAAAATCTAGAATCCAATATATATGGTTAAACACAGGATGGGACAGCTCCAGGATCAGCTGCAGCTGAAAACAACACTAATAACAAAGCTAAGTGTTACTAGGCATATACCTAAGAGCTATATCATAAACACGTGTTCAAATTAAACTATGTCCATTTCTAAAAATGTAGTAACAAAGATTTAAAATATGGCGTTCAGAGATGATAGGCACTTACAATTATATCCACATAGAAAACATAGTCTCATTACCAATCACAAGTGCTTGAGTAAAAAGTATGGAAGTTATCCCAATTCGATTTCTTAAAACTGTCAAGTAGACATACTATATAATCCAATGTGTAATGAAACAGATCCACAGGTATACAGATTTTACTTACAGGCTCCTATTGCTTCTGGGTTATTACTTTAACTCGGATTTTAGAACACCACTAGCCATTCTCACAACCAGCTCGATCACTCCCGATATATTTACCCCATCGTTTTCCAAGCGTCCACCGGGCAGATCAGCCGATATTCCTCTTTGTGATCCAAACAACTCAAACTTTGATTCATCTGTCCATAACACTTTATTCCAATCTTCACCTGTCCAGTGTTTGTGTTATTTTGCCCATCTTAATCTTTTATTTTTATTGGCCAGTTCTAGATATGGCTTTTATTTTTTTGCAACTCTGTCTAGAAGGCCATCATTCCGGAGTTACCGCTTCACTGTTGACATTGAGACTGATGTTTTGCAGATACTATTTAATGAAGCTGCCAGTTGAGGACCTGTGAGGCATCTGTTTCTCAAACTAGACACTCTAATGTATTTGTACACCGGGGCCTCCCACTATTCTTTCTATTCTGGTTAGAGCCATTTGCACTGTTCTGTGAATGGAGCAGTACATATCGTTGTACAAGATATTCAGTTTCTTGGCAATTTCTCACATGGAATAGCCTTCATTTCTCAGAATAAGAATAGATTGACAGTTTTTTTTGTTTCAGGCCATTTTGAACATGTAATCGAACCCACAATTGCTGATGCTCCAGATACTCAACTAGTCTAATGAAGGCCAGTTTTATTTATTTTATCAGCACAAGTTTTCAGCTGCGCTAACATAATTGCAAAAGGGTTTTCTAATGATCAATTAGCGTTTTTAAATGATAAACTTGGATTAGCAAACACAACATGCAGATAGTTACTGCTATGGGTCTCTGAACACCTATGTAGATATTCCATTGAAAATCTGCAGTTTCCAGCTACAACAGTCATTTACAACATTAACAATGTCTACACTGTATTTCAGATCAATTTGATGTTTTTTTTTTAATGGACAACACGTAGGTTTCTGTAGATAAAATCACTGAAAGACATTTTCATATGTATATTACACAGGTACGAATTGAGGCTGTCAATGAAGACTACTAGCTTTTACTAGTTTGTAATATAATGAGAATTTATGATTCCAAAAGACTTTGGGGCACGTTGTATATGCTCTGAAAAATCTTATAAAAGGGATTTTAAAATGCCTTGAAGGCCCATGTAGAAAAAACAAAACAAATCCCTTGTTCTTTGGTCATGAGCTACAGACATCTTTTGAAGGAAAAAAAGTATAGGTTATGTTCTTTATTTCCTCTCCGTAATTTGGGTTACTTAAATGAAATATATGTTAAAAAAAATCTGCAATAAATGTGCTCATTCTGCTCCTGAAATGTCAGTGTGTTTTTTTGAAAAACCAGCCCTATGTATCTATGGTTTATTTCCCAAGAGTAAAAGTATTAATTCTGGGCTTGGCTTTCTGTTGTCTCAGAAATTTTTGGGCTCCCTTTTTTCCTGTCACCAAAAACAGGATGAAAAATTAATCTTCTTGTGTGTTTTTGCAATAAAATTATAAAAAGAAAAGAAAAATCTTTCTATAAAATTAGATATTTATTTTGCAATATAATCACTAAAGATCACCATGTATTTCATGGAAATATTTAATATATTTAAATATCTAAAAAATGTAAATATTTGTTAGACTACTAGTTCATGGTTTATCTCTAAATACTAGGTGGTATTAGGTGGTGGTTAGGTGTTAACAATGATGTTGGTGCTGGAAGGGTTAAGAGCGGTTTCTTATTCACAAAAAAATCGCAAAACCATCAAGACAGATGGTATATATATATATATATATATATATATATGCATCCAAAGAGATGCATATATACACTTTTAATCCGTGACGTTTCGGGGTTGCCCCCATCTTCAGACAACAATTACAGTTATACACAATAACTCACCCTTTATAACAAACAAACCCGCTCCCAAGTGCAGTCCCGCCGGTGGCGTACTGGAAGTCAGCAGCCGTGCGCAGAACACTACGTCACCGGTTGCCATGGCAACCAGGACGCCTCCCGGCGGAATCCCTGTTATAAGTTAAAACTTTAAAAATTAAATAACTGTGCATAGATAAATAAATAAATAATAATAATAATAATAAATAAATAAATCATACCCTAATCATTAGGAAAACATCCTAATCTCCCTAAGTCCCTACACTATAATAATCAATATACAATATCAATGAAATCCTAGATTGAGTGTATAGCAAACACATAATAAACGGGGATAAATTATCCTAACACCGTAACAAACAATTTAAGCTAAATAAGCAAATCTAAATATATTCCACATAACATAAGCAATGGCAAAGTATCATTGTCAATGAATCTTGGATCATGGATCAGAAGTACAACCTAGAAATCAAAAAATTAATTAATTAAGGAAACCTAAAAAACGAAGAAAAGAAACACCATGTGGAAAAATAAATGAATATATATAGGAAGGAATAAAAACAAAAAATAATCATAAAAATAGAAATAAAAATAATAATAATAAAAGTAAAAATAAAATAAAAAAGAAAGAAAAGGATGAAATGTGAATTAGAGCAAAAAGAAAAGAATAAGAAAGAATAAAAAAGAAGAACCAAGAACCAAGAGACATGCAATTTAATAAAAATAGAGGGAGAAATATCATAGAAAACAATGCCAATCCAAGTTGACATTCAGGCCCCGTGGAGCCATAGTGCCCAAATTGAAAATCCATTTAGATTCTCGCTGCAACAATATTCTTCCTCTGTCACCCCCTCTTGTAAGTGGGGGCACATGATCAATAATGATATACTTTAGATCAGCGACTGAGTGTTTCAATAAGGCAAAGTGCCTGGCCACCGGTTGCTCAGAGTCACCACGATCAATAGCAGCTCTTATAGCTGATCTGTGGTTGGCCATTCTTGTACGGAGGTCGTCCACAGTTTTCCCCACATAGAACAAACCGCATACACACTGCACTTGGGAGCGGGTTTGTTTGTTATAAAGGGTGAGTTATTGTGTATAATTGTGTATAACTGTAATTGTTGTCTGAAGACGGGGGCAACCCCGAAACGTCACGGATTAAAAGTGTTTTTGCTCAATAAGACCCGGTGAGTGCTTTTCTCTTTGGATGCCTGTATTGTTATTTTTAAGCACCCCGGGCAGGCTGTATAAGGATTATGTTACCGTGAGTGCTTATACCTCGTGGAATATTATATTGTTATTGTACTAGCACCCGGCTTAAATTTATATACAGACTGTGACTCCTGAGGACTCTTGTTTTCTACATTGATTTTATTGACACTGTGCATTGAACTATAATTAAAGAATTTTGTTACACCATGGCTGAGGGGATAGAAGTAACACAGGAATTGGATCTGGGGGATGAAATAAAAGGTGCAGAGGAATTCTTTTTTACTGAAGAAGATGCATCTCGCATACGTTTTGCAGCAATACCCCAGAGGGCTATTATTGAACAAACAAAAAGTATTTATGAAAAATTAGCTAAAATGAAGAAAAAAGATATTGACTATGCATTACATGGAGCATATTTATCTGAGTATCACCGCAAAAAATTCATTCCTAGGGGCTTTCGTATCAGGAATGTCCCCACGATAGGCAGGAACAATCCTGAGTTTTGCCTTAAGTGGTGTAATATACTCAATAAATGCTCCCTGGACCTGGTATTACTTGTAATACAGGAGGTCGCCAGACTTTTGGAATTAAGCAAAGTGGAAATATCTAAATATGAGGGCCAATACCTGCCGGTACTGGAAGCTGAGAAGGAGCAAAATTGGCTTGGCAAACTAAAAGATGATTTGAAAAAGTATGAAGACGAGTTAATTACATTTAAAAATCGTAAACTAGAAGACGTGACCAACGATTATAAAAACAAAAGTGTCTATAGATGGCAATTGGGCCCTGAAGAAAGAGCACAATATCGTATAAATAGACAATGGCGCCACAGGTATAATAGAAGAAGACCCATGGGAGGGCGGAGCTAGCCTGCACCAAGATGGCCGCAGGACCTTAGAGCTCCGTTGTGAGGTTGGCTTATAAATCATAATAAGAAAGAAGAAAAGACTCAAATGCCCTGAAAACCAGTGCCTTAAACAGCTGAACACCCGCTGAGCACTAATACCTAAAATAGGAGCAGCATCACCGACCGTTCATAGACGGCCGCCACGGAGAGGAGCGGCGGACCGCATGGCATAGCGCCATAACATCACTGAGAACTCTGCTGCCTAACCTCGCGACCGCGGCTACAGTCGCGAGCAAGTGACAGACACCAACCGGACCAGCAGCACAATACCCGGCATATCCTTTGCCTGCAGCGGAATCGGCTGAGATTAAAGAGACACGCCTGCCTAAGTAAGTGCTCGCACCACAATGTCACAACATGGCTGACACCGTCTATAATTGTTATAATCCTCTTTGACTCACAGTAATAACCACAACTACAGGGGGTATGCAAACTTGGCCCAATAACATAATGGTCACTATATACAACGGATGTGTACTATAAAACGCTCACTAGGCCTCAGACGCCACATTATGAACTTTACTGGGCCCTTACTCTATGATGAAGCTGCGCAATAAAACTGAGAGCTAAGAATTCTTACTCTGCACACAAAACCATTTCCTACAGGATTATCACTAAGAGATAATTTAAATACCACCGAGGTGGACATCTCAGCCACTTTTATAAAAGTATATTTCAGTAGCGGCGGGGTGCCAAATCTCTCCCCACATCCTGCAGTATCATGGCTTCCAGAAAAGGCCCTAGATCTGAGAAACCCAGCAAGGGTCCAGTACCTGTAACACCAACAGTTCACTCCTTTTTTAAGAATATGGAAAATCCTTCACCAAATTCTTCCCCTAAAGCACACGAGTCAGCTACCCACCATCCTCCAGCAGACACCCAAACAGGGGACGATACCACTTTAACTAAGGCAGATATAATGGCACTCCCATCAAAGGAGGATTTTACCAATTTTATTACCCAAGTGAGTGCTATGATTAAAGTGAGCCTTTCTGAGGTCAAGAAAGAAATAACAGACATTGGCAGCAGAATCATGCACTTAGAGGAAGACTTAGAACAAACTGACAGAATCTTAGACCAGCAGATACGCCATTCTACTCAAAATTCTACCTTAATCCAGCAATTACAAGACCAGGTTGAAGACCTGGATAATAGAGGCAGACGCCAAAACATCAGGATCAGAGGGATACCAGAGACCATTAAGGCCGCTGAATTGTCACCCTACCTTCAGAGACTGTTTAATGATCTGGTAAGATCTGATAGCCAAGACAGGAACCCAATAGAATTCCAGCTAGACAGATTCCACCGGGCCCTTAGGCCTACTCCTAAGGATAATGCCCCCCCACGAGATGTCATCCTCAGATTCACTAGATTCAAAGAAAAGGAAAACATATTGTCTGCAGCTAGGAAAAAATCACCTATATCTTTCGAAGGCCACCCCCTTCAGTTTTTTGCCGATCTCAGCCAAATGACTTTAACTAAGAGGAGAGAACTTAAACCACTGACTACACGTCTGAGGGAGATGAAGATCCCCTACCGCTGGGGGTTCCCCTTTTGCTTGAAAGTCATACGGGACAATTCCACTATTACATACAGAACAATTGAAGACCTTGAAGATTTTTGCTCTCAACTGGGGATTAAACCTCCTGAATTACTCATTAATCAAGATTCTACCCCGGAAACCCAGGAACAGAGACCACAACGCCAGGAATGGAGCAGAGCATCCCGTCATAAACGAAGTAAAATGACCGATAGCAACCGGCCTACATCCAAAGAGGGGACCACTTGAGAACTTGCTTGGACAGGTTATATGTTTTACCCACAGAGGTCATCCCGAAGTATCTGGACAGCCTCTTCTGCTACTTATTATAGCAGTGGACAAGGAAACTAGTTACGATGAGCACTCAATGACTGATTAACAATATGCTGGTACAATCACTAGGACAAACGATTCTAGCATACTTAATTTAAAAATCTAAATTAGTAGCCATTGAGCATGTAAGGTTTTAGTTTAGACTAAGATAAAAACAAATAGTTTCACTGTTTAATTGTCATATTGATGCTTTTCTACCGGTATATTTGTGCCAACATGCCGACCTGCTACCACAAGTAGTAGCAGTCACTTTTCCCTCCATAAGGAATCCCCCTAGGAGATTCAGTTTTTTCTTTTTCCTTTTTATTTTTTTCCCTTTTATTTCCTGTTTTCTTGTTTAAGACCTTTAGAGTTTACGATGCTGAGCCTTAATGTATATGTTGTATTTCAAGATGTTTCGTTAATTTGTTTCTTTTACCATTTCAGCACTGTTCTTGAATTAAACGTTCTCTTGCTCCTCCCATCCCTCCCCTCTTTGCCCCGCTCCGCCTGGGCTCATAAGGGCGCTGAGATCTACGGTCACCAGGTAAGCCTTACCAGATTCCATTGGATATTCTTTGATACAAAACCCCACACATATGGCTTCCCACACACTTAAAATAGTCACACAAAATGCTAAAGGGTTAAATTCGCCCACTAAACGATCTGTAGCCTTAGCATTGTTTAGGAAATTAAAGGCGGATGTGATCTTTGTACAGGAGACCCACTTCCCCAAAGATTCCCCCCCAAATTTTTCAAATAGAGACTACCCGACAGGATACTTCGCTCATAACACAAAAAAGGCTGGAGGGGTGGGGATCCTATTCCACAGAAACATCCCTTTTCAGATCAGAAAAATGGAAGCTGATCCAGGAGGTAGATGGATAATAGTCACAGGCCTTCTATACAACCGCCCACTCACCCTAACCAATATTTACGCCCCTAATACTAGACAAACTAAATTTTTCCGCAACATTCAGCGATTGATACTAGCAAATCAGACAGGGCCCTTAATATTAGCAGGGGACTTCAATCTAGCACTTGACCCAACACTCGACTGTTCCTCGGGCCGGAGTTGTGCCCCCTCCAAGACACTAACGGACACGACATCCCTACTTCAACAACTGGCATTAGTAGACGCATGGAGAACAAAACATCCCTCCAAACACACATACACCTTCTTTTCAAATCCCCATAGAACATATTCCCGCATCGACTACATCTTTGTCGACCAATTCATGTATGAAATGGTCCTTGATGCGGACATATCACCAACCACTTGGTCAGACCACGATATGGTCTCCTTGAATTTAAAATGGTCAGAGACCCCGCTATCCCCCTTTACATGGAGACTAGACGAGTCCCTACTTAAAAATAAAGCCATAACTAAACAGCTCGCAGAAACTATAGAAGAGTATTTCAGACTCAATAACATAGACGAAATTTCACCACACACTCTATGGGAAGCCCATAAAACCGTGTTGAGAGGGGAGTTTATCAAACTCAAAGCTAGACAAAGAAAGCAATATAACACTAGTCACAATAACGTCTTGGAAGCCATACGCTCCCTGGAAAGGCAACATCAAGCAAACCCTAGAGATGTCTCTATCTCTATACAGCTTAGAAAATACAGAAATGAATTGAATCAACTATTATATGCAGAAGCCCAAACAAAAGCGTTCTTTCTTAAGAAACTTTATCTGGCTAGATCAAACAAGATCGGCCCCTCTCTCGCTAGAACCCTCAAGGAGCGCAAACTTAACTCATATATTCACAAGATTATAGACGAGGCAGGGAGCCAGGCAGTGAGTAGCCGGTCGATTGCTGAGAAATTCCAGAAATATTACAGCAACCTTTATAATCTCCCCTCTCCACAATTAGCGAATACTCCTCATATAACTGAACAATATATTGTAGATGCTAAACTCCCAAACATACCTAAAGAAATGGCTGAAGCGCTAGATAACCCTATCTCCATTCAGGAGGTGCTTGCAGCCATCAAATCCTTGCCCTCCCATAAAAGCCCGGGCCCTGACGGCTTTTCAAATTTGTACTATAAGCAATTTAGCAACCTACTGACTCCCCACTTGACCTCCTTATTCCGCTCTATTGACGAAGATACACAATGGTCTAAGGGTTCCTTAGAGGCACACATTTCGGTGATACCCAAACCCGGTAAAGACCCCACGATAGTGAGTAACTACAGACCAATCTCTCTATTGAATTCTGACCTGAAAATATATACTAAAATCCTGGCCACTAGCATTAACCAAATACTTCCACAAATCATACACGCTGACCAGTCAGGTTTCATACCAAAAAGAGAAGCCCGGGATAACACTGTTAGAGTATTGCAGCTGATTGAACAGTCCAGCCGGTCTGACATTCCCACTATTCTAATCTCTACAGACGCAGAAAAAGCGTTTGACCGGCTGGACTGGAACTTTCTGAAACATAGCTTAACAGGTTTTGGCTTTGGTCCAGTTATGACCCACAGAATCTTTAGTCTGTACACATGCCCCACAGCAAAGGTTAGAGCGAATGGGACCCTGTCGGATGATTTCCCCATACGAAACGGCACAAGGCAGGGATGTCCCCTCTCCCCTCTTTTATTTGCCATATCTATAGAAGTACTTGCGTCCCATATCAGAAACAACCCTAAGATAACTGGCATAAAACTAGGTACCAATATGCACAAACTTACTCTTTATGCAGATGACGTTCTCACTTTGCTCACCAATCCCACTGACTCCTTGCCTCATTTACTTGAAGAGTTTGAAATATTTAGTAAGCACTCTAATTTTCTAATAAACACTCATAAATCTGAAATCCTTAATATAAATATGAAAAAAAGAGAGTTTGAAGCATTACAACTCCACTGCCCGTACAAGCTCTTATATGACAAAATCAAATACCTAGGGATAAATTTGACCCCATCTGTGGATAAAATATTCAAACACAACTATCTACCCCTTTTAAAGAAAATAAGGAAAGACTTCGACACCTGGCAAAACAAACCCATATCTTGGTGGGGCAGGATCCAATCGGTCAAGATGACCACTCTCCCCCAAATCCTATATACTCTTCAAGCCACCCCGATCCACTTACCTGAAATATACCTGACGCAACTCCAATCACTGATAAATAAATTCATCTGGGGGAGTATCAAACCCCGAATTAGCAAAAGAGTCCTTGTTAAGCCACTGGGGGAGGGGGGTATGGGGGTCCCCTACATCTCTCACTACTACAAAGCAGTTATATTGCAGAGGATCTGGGAATGGCACGACCGTTCATCCATGAAAATTTGGGCCACTATTGACTCTCACCTGCTAGACACTGGTTTCATAGGCCCACTCTGTTGGATCAAACATAATTGCAGACCTGCACACGCTAGGACATCTATGATACACTCGCACATTTTTCGGACATGGGACTCAATTAGGACCAAACATAAAGGTATATCCACTTTTGTTTCACCAATGACCCCAGTGCCAATTAATGCAGAACTTAGTGGTGGAATAATACCCTCAGAAGCAGGGCACATAGACATAAATCAGACAATACCGTTCACATGCCTGACTGACAGGGGTACTCTAAAACCTAGATCACAATTGAAAGATACTAAAGGAGGAGTTTTCTCCCACTGGTTAAAACATGCACAGTTGACACAATTATTGAGCTCCTCACCCTACAAGAGAGACCTCCTGAGGGATATGTCACATTTCGAGCGCCTATGTTTTGAGGGGACAGTACCCAGAGGATCTTTGTCGATTACCAAAAAACTCCTCGACGCTACCCTTAAATTACCCCCGTCATCTTATGTATCTCAGTGGCCTGTAGATCTGGGACTATCGGTATCCAAGGAACAATGGGAAAACATATTCTACCAATCCTCTAAATCATCATCCTCCCCCAGGGTTTTAGAAATGAATCACAAAATATTATACCGTTGGTACCTCACCCCAGAAAGACTCAAACGAATCTATCCCAATACCAATGCGACATGTTGGAGGGGCTGTGGGTCTCCTGGCACAATGGCCCACATATGGTGGCACTGTCCTAAATTGCTCCCCTTCTGGAGAGACATAACGACATATCTAAAACAGGTTTTGGGAGACCACTTCTGCCTATCTCCTCTCACTGCCTTATTTAGCTTTAAACCGGATAAAGGGTGTAAAATTAAATGGAAGCTCCTCCAATACTGTTTAAATAGCGCTAGATTGCTTATTGCTCGTAGATGGAAATCTCCAGATGTGCCGACTGTGCAAGAGTGGCTACACAACACTTCCGAACTCCTCCAAGTGGAGGAATACTCATATTACAAAAATAACTGCCTGCCCCTATTCCACAACATTAAATTTTACTGGGAAACCCTACTCCACTCACATATTACCTTAGATCATTAAGAATTAATTGACAAATGACCCTGGCCCAGGCGGACCCCCCCCCCCTTCCTCTCCCCTTCTCTCCCCCCCCTCTCCCTCCCCCCCCCCCCCCACCTCTCCCCTCTCTTGCTATACCCTCCTCCCCCCCCCCCCCTTATTTCAAATTTGTTGTCTTAAGCTGAAATGGTTGTTATAATGTTTTATTATAGTTTGTTTGTTTTGATCAGGATGGAATAACATTATTTTTAAGGTATGATGTGAATACCCATTTAAAAAGGAATGCATACCTTCTACCCACCGGATAAGTATGGGTCTTTCTTGCCATCTTATCAGCGGACTTTCATTTACCCAATTTATAATATCCCACTCGTTGTATGAAGGTAGGACTTTTTAACTTTATTTTATTCTATTTTACACTATGTCTATTCCATCCAATAGAGTTATATCTACAATATCCCCACGCATTTTATTGTTAACGTTCAGGGCCTTAATACTGAAGCTAGGGATAAAAAAAAAAAAAAAGAGGAATATCACTTAACACCTGAAAGATGTATGCAAAGCATAATTTGTATTGTTTTCTTTATTTACATGTATTGTAGTTACATATTTGTATGGTACATTTCCTCAATAAAAACAATAAAAACAAAAAAAAATGAAAAAAAAAAAAAAAAAGAAGAAGACCCATGGATTCAGTGGACAGCTGACTCTGATGGTAATACGACGACCGCTACCCCTGCACAGATGCATACTGATTATAGAAGCGGTATGACAACAAGATCAAAAAACGGGGAAGGACGAGGAACCACACAAGGCGGGGGGGGTTCAAGTCTACCACCCAGACCCCCCAGGAGAGGTCGGCCAAGGAGGACCTAGTTGTCAACTTAAGTAATTATTTAGATTCTCGCTGCAACAATATTCTTCCTCTGTCACCCCCTCTTGTAAGTGGGGGCACATGATCAATAATGATATACTTTAGATCAGCGACTGAGTGTTTCAATAAGGCAAAGTGCCTGGCCACCGGTTGTTCAGAGTCACCACGATAAATAGCAGCTATTTTAGCTGATCTGTGGTTGGCCATTCTTGTACGGAGGTCGTCCACAGTTTTCCCCACATAGAACAAACCGCATACACAGTGTAACAAATACACTATGTATTTGGTTGTACATGTGACCCGATGTTTGATACTGTAAGTCCTATTCTTGTAGGGATGTCTAAACACTTTTCTAGTAGTTAATCCACTACATGTTGTGCATCCCAAGCAGCGTTAACAACCAGGTTTGGATTGCAGCCAAGTCTCCTTCATATAACAAACCCTAGGGTCCGTCTTGACAAGCTGATCTCTTAAAGACCTCGCTCTCCGATACCCAATTCTAGGAGGTGCTGTCCCCTCAAACGGCAATTCCGGGTCTGAAGAGATTAGAGGCCAGTGTTTGCGTATACTTTCAGCAATAGCTGGTTTGTCAACATCAAAGGTTGTGGAGAACGTCATTCTATTGTCTCCCAAAACTGTTTCGTTGTAGGTTAACAGATCCTCCTGCTGTAACTTCAATGTATCACTCTTCTGTAGTGCTAAATCTTGTTTGTTGTATCCCCTCTGAATGAAACGTGATTCCATAGCCTGCATTTGTTGTTCCCGAAGACTAGCTATAGTATTGTTCCTTGCTGTTCTCTTGAATTGTGATATGGGTAGAGCACGTTTGAGGGCTGGGGGATGGCAGCTGTGGGCATGTAACAGAGAGTTACGGTCTGTTTCTTTTGTGTATAGTGTCGTGCACAATCGACCTTCTTTTTTAAAGATTCTCAGGTCCAGAAAATCCACACTCGAGCTGTTATATGTCAGTTTGAACTTGATAGTGGGATGTGCTTCATTGACACATGCAAACCATAACAGTAAATCCTCCTCTGTGCCCCGCCATACCAAGAAGAGGTCATCTATGTATCTTTTGTAATGGGTGACTCTGACATCCTGAAATAATGTCGTACCTCTCGTTTCGAATTCCGCCATGAATAAGTTGGCATACGTGGGTGCCACATTTGACCCCATGGCCGTCCCCGCAATTTGCAGGTAGAATTCTTTCTCGAACCGAAAGTAATTCATCTCCAAGCATGCTGTTAAAAGTTCCTGGATTGCATCAACAGGTGGACCCACCTATGGGTATCTGGCCAATTGCCTGCATACTGCCGTTATCCCCTCATTGTGGGGTATTATAGTATACAAGCTGGTCACATCCATAGTGACCAGCAGAGTATCCTCTTGTATATCATTGATGGTGCTGAGTATTCTTATAATAGTGCTTGATTCCAGGAGGAAAGAATCCATACTTCTAACTAATGGTTGGAGTATGTTATCCAAATAGATAGCGATTGGCTGTAGCAATGAACCTATAGCCGAGACTATAGGTCTCCCCGGAGGGGTTACCATATCCTTATGAATCTTGGGTAGCATGTAAATCACTGGAACCCTTGGATTTTGTACTGTCATAAAGCCCAGGGAGTCGCTACCTATACAATCAGTCTCATGCAATTGTTGAAGCATGTTATCAAGTTTTCTCTTGTATACGCTGGTAGGATCACCTCTTAGTTTTTTGTAGGTATCCTTATCCATGAGTTGTCGCATTATTTCAGCCCTGTAATCTGTATAATTTTGGATGACAATGGCACCCCCTTTGTCCGCTTCCCTTAATACTATGGAAGTGTTTTCTTGTAAGTCAATGAGAGCGCTTCTTTCATCTTTAGTCAGATTGTGTCTATACTGACTCTTCCTTTGATGTGGATTCAAAGTATCTTGTTGTACCAACCTGGAAAAGGTTTTTATAGAAGGGTTGTAGCTTGTAGGATCAAACTTACTCTTCTCCTTGAAGATCTTTCTTGGTTGTTCTTGATAATCCCTGAAGTATTCTTTTTAGTCTCAAATTTCTAGAGAACTTCTGGATATCTACAAACAGTTCAAAATCATCACACTTAACAGTGGGTATGAATGACAAGCCCTTATTTAAAACCTTTTTCTCATTCTCAGTTAGTATATGATTACTTAAGTTGACAACTAGGTCCTCCTCGGCCGACCTCTCCTGGGGGGTCTGGGTGGTAGACTTGAACCCCCCCCCCCGCCTTGTGTGGTTCCTCGTCCTTCCCCGTTTTTTGATCTTGTTGTCATACCGCTTCTATAATCAGTATGCATCTGTGCAGGGGTAGCGGTCGTCGTATTACCATCAGAGTCAGTACTATTGCCCGAGCTGTCCACTGAATCCATGGGTCTTCTTCTATTATACCTGTGGCGCCATTGTCTATTTATACGATATTGTGCTCTTTCTTCAGGGCCCAATTGCCATCTATAGACACTTTTGTTTTTATAATCGTTGGTCACGTCTTCTAGTTTACGATTTTTAAATGTAATTAACTCGTCTTCATACTTTTTCAAATCATCTTTTAGTTTGCCAAGCCAATTTTGCTCCTTCTCAGCTTCCAGTACTGGCAGGTATTGGCCCTCATATTTAGATATTTCCACTTTGCTTAATTCCAAAAGTCTGGCGACCTCCTGTATTACAAGTAATACCAGGTCCAGGGAGCATTTATTGAGTATATTACACCACTTAAGGCAAAACTCAGGATTGTTCCTGCCTATCGTGGGGACATTCCTGATACGAAAGCCCCTAGGAATGAATTTTTTGCGGTGATACTCAGATAAATATGCTCCATGTAATGCATAGTCAATATCTTTTTTCTTCATTTTAGCTAATTTTTCATAAATACTTTTTGTTTGTTCAATAATAGCCCTCTGGGGTATTGCTGCAAAACGTATGCGAGATGCATCTTCTTCAGTAAAAAAGAATTCCTCTGCACCTTTTATTTCATCCCCCAGATCCAATTCCTGTGTTACTTCTATCCCCTCAGCCATGGTGTAACAAAATTCTTTAATTATAGTTCAATGCACAGTGTCAATAAAATCAATGTAGAAAACAAGAGTCCTCAGGAGTCACAGTCTGTATATAAATTTAAGCCGGGTGCTAGTACAATAACAATATAATATCCCACGAGGTATAAGCACTCACGGTAACATAATCCTTATACAGCCTGCCCGGGGTGCTTAAAAATAACAATACAGGCATCCAAAGAGAAAAGCACTCACCGGGTCTTATTGAGCAAAAACACTTTTAATCCGTGACGTTTCGGGGTTGCCCCCGTCTTCAGACAACAATTACAGTTATACACAATTATACACAATAACTCACCCTTTATAACAAACAAACCCCCTCCCAAGTGCAGTGTGTATGCGGTTTGTTCTATGTGGGGAAAACTGTGGACGACCTCCGTACAAGAATGGCCAACCACAGATCAGCTATAAGAGCTGCTATTGATCGTGGTGACTCTGAGCAACCGGTGGCCAGGCACTTTGCCTTATTGAAACACTCAGTCGCTGATCTAAAGTATATCATTATTGATCATGTGCCCCCACTTACAAGAGGGGGTGACAGAGGAAGAATATTGTTGCAGCGAGAATCTAAATGGATTTTCAATTTGGGCACTATGGCTCCACGGGGCCTGAATGTCAACTTGGATTGGCATTGTTTTCTATGATATTTCTCCCTCTATTTTTATTAAATTGCATGTCTCTTGGTTCTTGGTTCTTCTTTCTTATTCTTTCTTATTCTTTTCTTTTTGCTCTAATTCACATTTCATCCTTTTCTTTCTTTTTTATTTTATTTTTACTTTTATTATTATTATTTTTATTTTTATTTTTATTTCTATTTTTATGATTATTTTTTGTTTTTATTCCTATATATATTTATTTATTTTTCCACATGGTGTTTCTTTTCTTCGTTTTTTAGGTTTCCTTAATTAATTAATTTTTTGATTTCTAGGTTGTACTTCTGATCCATGATCCAAGATTCATTGACAATGATAATTTGCCATTGCTTATGTTATGTGGAATATATTTAGATTTGCTTATTTAGCTTACATTGTTTGTTACGGTGTTAGGATAATTTATCCCCGTTTATTATGTGTTTGCTATACACTCAATCTAGAATTTCATTGATATTGTATATTGATTATTATAGTGTAGGGACTTAGGGAGATTGGGATGTTTTCCTAATGATTAGGGTATGATTTATTACCTGGATGTCTGAGCCAATTCTTTAGAAGTGTTTTCCCAGCATATATATATATATATATATTTGATTCAGTATTTTGTATATAATGTTGTATCTATGCACAGTTATTTAATTTTTAAAGTTTTAACTTATAACAGGGATTCCGCCGGGAGGTGTCCTGGTTGCCATGGCAACCGGTGACGTAGTGTTCTGCGCACGGCTGCTGACTTCCGGTACGCCACCGGCGGGACTGCACTTGGGAGCGGGTTTGTTTGTTATAAAGGGTGAGTTATTGTGTATAACTGTAATTGTTGTCTGAAGACGGGGGCAACCCCGAAACGTCACGGATTAAAAGTGTTTTTGCTCAATAAGACCCGATGAGTGCTTTTCTCTTTGGATGCCTGTATTGTTATTTTTAAGCACCCCGGGCAGGCTGTATAAGGATTATGTTACCGTGAGTGCTTATACCTCGTGGGATATTATATATATATATATATATATATATATATATATATATATAAAATATAGGAAGTCCCAATGTTAGCAAACAGACAGTCTGTTAATGTTGTGTAGATATCAGGCAGCTTTCCTCGAGTGTATGGCCTTTCACCTCGATGATGATGAAACCGTTTGTAACTGAGAAACTTTGTGTTTGTCTAATAAACACTTTTATATTACGCTACCTTGCACACTACTTGAATTATTGGAACTGTCGCTTTAGATAATTACTGAGTTGGGCCCTGATGGATCTACACATAATTGTGGTTATCCTGACAGATGAGTACCCTGTTCCTGTGATGGGAGGAGAGTTCGCCGGGTGACTCTTTAAGGATCCAGCTTGCTTCATTTGCACTACTTATTGTAGTGCTTTACCAAATGTGTCTAGTATATGTGTATTTGACCACATACATATACTCTATCACGCTATGTTGGCGCCTTCTCTGATTTTTCTATATGATAAAATAAATATATAATAAGAATAGACTGAGGAGTTTCAGAAGTAAGTTCTTTGTTTCTGGCCATCTTGAGCCTGTAATAGAACCCACAATTGCTGATGCTCCAGATACTCAACTAGTCTTATGAAGGCCAGCTTTATTGCTTCTTTAATCAGCACAACAGTTTTCAGCTGTGCTAAAATAATTGCAAAAAGGTTTTCGATGATCAATTAGCATTTTTAAATGATAAACTTGGATAAGCAAACACAACGTGCCATTGGAACACAGGACAGAGGGTTGCTGATATGAGCCTCTGTACGCCTATGTAGCTATTCCATTGAAAATCAGCTGATTCCAGCTACAACAGTAATTTACAACATTAACAATTTCTGATCAATTTTATGTTATTTTATTGTACAGATTTTTTTTTCTTTCAAAAACACTAGTGTAAATAAATTATTTATTTTGACAACCTCTTATCTACTGTAATTTACCTCTGAAACTTGTCATTCACATTACTTATAAAAAAATGATTTTGTGTGCAGATATTTTCATTTACTATATAGTGCTTAATTGTGGATATATACTAAACTACATACTTTAAAGGGACATGAAACCCCAAACTCTTTCTTTCTTGATTCAGACAGAGCATACAATTTAAACAGCTTTCCAATTTAATCCTATTATCAAATTTGCTTCATTCTCTATGTATCCTTTATTGAAAAAGCAGCAATGCACTAATTGTAGCTAACTGAACACACCTGGTCAGCCATTGACAAATGGCATATACGTGTAGCCACCAATCATCAACTAGCTCCCATTAGTGCATTGCTGCTTTTGGGCCTACATATGTATGCTTTTCAAAAAAGGATAACAATAGAATAAACAAATGAGATAATATAAGTAAATTGAAAAGTTGTTTAAAATTGTATGCTCTATTTGGGTTTTCATATCCCCTTAATGTCCCAGTCATTAACCAGTGTTTTCTGAGAGGTTAATTGAAACAACAAGAAGGGGAACAGGAAGGGTGCCTCCTAGTGTAGCCAATAAGATCATTCTGATTATTCTAACTTTGTGAAGGTATAATCTAGATTTTATTAAAGACACAGAGACAAGTATTTTGCATATCTTTCTTTATACTACTAATATGCATAGAGATAGGCACAAACCAAGGCTGTGGCAGACATTTTCCAAAGTACAGACATTAGTGAAGGACACCAAGGTACATTTCAAATTACAAACATTAAAAAAACACTCTCTTTACCGAGAGGGTAGTGGATGCATGGTGGAATAGCCATCCAGCAGAAGTGGTAGAGAAGGGCAGTACATGAAAAGTGCTGCCCTGTATTATGCTTCATTACCGACACCAATTAACTAGTCAGGGCAGTTTCTTTATAATCCCTCCCTCACTGGATATCCCCAACTGCAGCATACCAATGCTCCATACAGCATGGGCAGCATTTTTCATGTACTGCCTATCAGCATGAGGAATAAAATATGTACCTGTGGTGAAGCAGGACTTAATTCCATCTGTGTACAAGCAGGGCAGAATTGTTATCAGCTCTCCTAGATCTATTCTCTGCAGAAAGCCTGATTTAACCCTTCACTCTCCACTGGGTGGTCTCAGCATGCAGACCCCCTTGCCGCTAACATATTCACTGGGGTCCCAGTACAAACAGAACATCAGCCTCTTTAAACTGGCTGCTCTGACTTGCAAAACGGGCGGTGGACACTTCAAGTTCCAGTCACGGACACCAATGTCCGTGTACGGACACCTTGCCTATCCCTGAATATGCAGCATTTAAAAGTAATGATACCGAAGTAAATGAATCCAACATTAAAACAATAAAGATAACACAGAGTTAACATAAGTAACCAATGAAATGGATACTTTGGAAAACACAGAAAAAATGGACCAATAAGATGAGTCATAGCTTCCATAAACTGTCCAATACGTTCCCCAAGTCCTCTTTCTTGCCTGATGCTGAAAACCCAAAAATAACAGATGAAAGTTCCAACATGAGGAGAAAAACCAACAGAAGAATAAAAAATTGAAATATCAATGCCAGCCTCTTTCATAACTCATTTTACCCAGCGAGAAATAGAAGTATTAGCAACAGGAGCATGAGGAGGAATAAAGAAGATAAAAAGTTGATTAGAAGAAGAAGATCTCAGAAGAGAAGTTTTAGACTCATACTCTTTAAGATATTTAACAACACAAAGAGAAGGTTCAGAAGGTAAGTACAGATAAAATATAGAAGAAGAAAAAGAATTAGTTCTGCGAGATAAGAAGAAGGTCACACCTTCAGGAGAGAAAAGTTTAGAATTAAAATCTAAAGCATCAACGTCAGAGACTCTATGAAAGGAAATAAGACATAATAAGGTAGCTAGTTTGGCAGAAAGTGGTTTCAGAGAAAGTAAGTTATTAGCAGGCCAAGATTTGAAAAGGGAAAAATATTATTCACATCCCAGAAAAAAATTATTTTTAGGAATGGGAGGACGTTTTAGTCAAATAAGGGGATGTTGACCAATAGGAAAATTATTTTATAAAACATGTTTGGCCAAAATAGCTGAAATATATAAATTAACAGATCTGTAAGCTAAACCTGATTCAAAAAGAGACGTTAAGAAATTAATAATATGACATATCAGCTGAAAGGGGATCCAAGTTCCTAACCATGCACCAGCTAGACAACTTTGACCATGCATAAAAATAGGATTTTCGGGTGCCTGGAGCTCAAGATTCTCGCATGAGAGTCTCAGCTCCTTCAGAAAGTCCTTCGAGCAGAGAGGAATCCCCAAAATTGACTAAGCGATGAGACGAAGGGAGTCTTGAAGGATGAGTTTGTGAAAATCTCCTTCTGGATTGGTTAACAAATGTGGAAGATGAGGGAGAAGAATAGGAAGTTTGAATGACATTTCCAGAAGAGCAGAGTACCATGGTTGAGTCGGCCAAAGAGGGGTTATTAAAAGAAGAGAAATTTTGTCTCTGTGAAACACTGAAATTGTTCTCGAAATCATTGAGAAGAGGGGAAAAGCATAGGCTCCTTGAGGAGGCCAGAGTTGGAGAAAAGCATTGATTGCCGCTGCTTCTGGGTCCGGTCTCCAACTGAAATAGGGAAGAATTTGGAAATTCAGACGAGACGCAAAAAGATCGAGAATGAAGGGACCTCTGAGGTGAAACAGAGAAAGGAAAACATCTCTGTCGAGACTCCAATTGCTGGAATCCACCAGAAAACAAGAGCCCTAATCCACTGCTGTGTTTGAAAGACCTGGAATATATTCTGCTTTCACAGAGATATTCCTGTCTAAACACAGATTAATGAACTCTTTGGTAATATTGGAAAGATCTTTGGACTTCGTACCCCCCAAGTGGTTTAGATATCGAACTGCAGAGATATTGTCCATGCGAAGTAAAATGGTAACTGGAGAATAATTCTTCACAAAACTCTTGACAGCGAAAGAACCCAGTAGCAGTCCTAAACAATTTATATGGAACCGTTTCTCCTTCAGAGACCATTTTCCTCCTGTGATGGAAGGACCGCAACGAGCACCCCAGCCGGACCTGCTGGCATCAGATTCGATTACAAGGTCTGGAGAATTGCCAAAAATGGCTCTCCCGTTCCAAGCCTCCATATGAGAAAGCCACCAGGAGAGTTCCTCCTTGGCCTCTGGAGAAAGTTGAATTAAATGAGAGTAAGAAAACCTTCTGCAAATGGCAGATTTTGAGACGTTGTAATTCCCGATAATGAAGGGGGAGCAGGAAATATAGCCTGAATAGAGGATGAAAGTAACCCCACTATTCTGGCTATATTCCTGGTAGGGGTAAATTGAGCTGAGAGAGTACTAGATATTTCTTTCTTGATATTTTTTCTTTTATCTGGAGGTAAACTGAGAATGGCTTTGGAAGTATCTATGGTGAAACCCAGAAAGACCAGAGACTAGGAGTAGGAGTCAGGACAGATTTCTGTTTGTTTATTATAAAACCTAGATTCTCCAGAAGATGAATGGTAAGGCATAAATGATTTTGAAGAGAAATGAAATTCTGGTTCATAATCAGAATATCGTCTAGGTAAATAATTAGATGGACTCCTCTGAGTCTTAACCAGGCCATAACTGGTTTTAGTAATTTCGTCAAAATCCAAGGAGCTGAAGAAAGACCAAAAGGAAGACAAGTAAAACTCCATAATTGGTCTTTCCAGGAAAAAGTTAGAAATTTCCGATGCTCCGGAGCAATAGGAACGGTCAGATAAGCATCTGTCAGATCTAAGTGTATTAACCAATCATTTTCTCTGAGGCAATCTCTCAGCAGATGAATTCCCTCCATCTTGAAATGATGATAGGAAACAACAGTGTTTAGATCTCTTAAATTTATGACAGGGCGGAATTGACCGTTTTTCTTTTTTACAAGAAAAAGATTGCTGAGGAGGAAATCCTGAGAAAAATTTGCATTTTGGATGGCTTGTTTTTGAAAAAGAGTTGAAATTTCTGATTGAACCAGAATTTGATCTTCTTTTGAAAATTGCATGGGACGAGGTCTTAATATTTGAACGGGAGGAGAAGAAAATTCTTATAAAACACCTTGAACTGTTTGAAGAATCCAAGGATCTGAAGTTACTAGACTCCAATTTTGAGCAAAAAGAGAGAGTCAGCCACCAAGATTATCTGGGAAAGAAGGAAGGGAAGAAGGAAAGGGAAAACTTACTTGCAAGGGGGCGAGATCTTGCCCTGGATCGCTGACCCCTTTGGAACCGCGGTCTGGAATGAGACAGGAAGAACTGGGAAGTAGAGGGATCTTGAAAAGATTGTTGGAAATGTTGCTGGAACTGCTGTTGGTATTGGAATTAAGGTCTTGATTGATAATTTGTACGGCCAGGAAAGCGACCCTTGCCTTTTTTGGCCCTGTCGGAGAAACTGCTTGGGTAAAAAATCTTGCGAACTGAAGTTCTTACCTTATTCAAATTTGAAAAAGTATTAATATAATTATTAAGATCTTTTAGAAAAATGTCTCCGAAAAGAAGACCATTAGAGTCAGAATACAATTTGTTTACATAATTTTCACAAATTTTAGGGTCTATTTTGCGTAGAATATTCTTTCTACGTTCAATAATCATAGCTGTGTTAGTATTCCCTATGAACAAGAGAATTCTTTGTACCCATTCTAAAACCAAAAAGAGGTCAAGAGAGGAATTTTCAATAGCAGCCTGATCAGAAATTTCAAAGAGTTTTGAAATAGGGCCAACAGAATCTGAAAGTTTGTCCTGGCATGTTTTCCATGCCATATCCATGCCTTTCTTTACCTTATAACCAGGGGAACCTATAAATTTAATAATTTTTGGATCAATTTTGGGAGTAATACAGGCATTGTTGGGAAGAAGGGGACGAGGGCATTCAGCTCTCATTTTATTACGGGCATCTTTTTTGAGAGGATTTTTTAATTGGAAGACGATTAAAGTGGCTACGTCTAAAGAGGGGCACCACTCAGAAGATCTGGGGTGGTGTAAATCATCTGCACAAAATCTGGGATTACCAAGGCAGTCAAAAAATGTAGAATTTTCTTTTTTAGAAGATTTTGATTTTTTTAAAAGATTTCTTTAATTTTTTAGGTTTAGGGGAATCTGAGTCCGAAGACAAATTATCAGATAAATCCTCAAAATCAGAATTAGACAATTCCTCAGTAGAAGAATCAGAATTAGATGATAATACCACTTTCTTAAGTTTTTTAATAGTTAAAGTCTCAGTATTTATTTTATTTTTTTGCAGATGTTTTCCTTCCTTTACCGCCAGTGTCAGCAAGAATCTGACGAGACTTAGAAAGTAATTTTTTACTAGCCAAAACAGAAACAGAGCAAGGTCTTTTCCTTTTAAAAATAGTTTTAGGATTAGGCTGTTGAGATAGGAGATTAGACATGTGAGACATAATTTCTCCCATAGAATTATCAATCATCATTTGTACAGACTGTGCAGTTAAGGGTTCAATTGACTCAGTGGCTTGAGACATATTTATGAATAAAATAAATAAAAAAGAGCAGATAAGAACTTCAGTTACAATAAGATCTTAAATAATGGCAGTCAAAATACAATGCATTTTCCCTCAGACCTTTTAATATAACAAGTCTGCAAGTAAATAGATAAAATAACGATTTGCCTCCACCTAGTGGTTCTTAGGGATGGGCGAATGTGTTTATATTCGAATTTGAATGTTAGAACGAATGTTATTGTAGAAATTCGATTTACATAATAGAATGTTAAGAACAAATATTCTTAAAAATTCGATTTTCGAATGTCACATTCGAATTCGATACACAATTGTAGACTAAAAACACTATTTCGAATTCAAATGTCACATTCAAATCGAATATCACATTCAAATCGAATATCACATTCGAATTTAAATATTACATTAATAAAACACAGTATTAGACTAGAAATACTATTTCGAATTCGAATGTCACATTCAAATCGAATATCACATTCGAATCGAATATCACATTTATTAAACACAGTTGTAAACTAGAAATACTATTTCGAATTCAAAAATGACCAAAAGAAGACAGCGCCTCATAGTGCAAGTAAGTTTCATAAGCTGGGGTCACAAAGAGAGACAAACGGTTGTAGGTATACTCACAAGAGTACTGGCACTCTTATATAAAGAAGTGCGAATAGGCAGGCTGACATTCAACAGCAGTCAGTACGCTGGAACGGATAGCATCCAAACTTCAAAGGCGCAGCTGTGGGCTCTCCTCCACAAGCAGAAGGGGATCGTCTGGATCAGCACTGTGTTGGAAAAAGCAGCTTTCACTGCATGCAGCATCCACTTAAGGCTGATAATCACCAAAGATATCCCAACAGTGGTAAAAGCTGTGTTTTAGAAAGAAACCTTTGCAGAAGCAGCAGGGTATATGCAGATAAAATAGCAAGCCAAAATGACAAGGATTATGGAAAAAGAAATAAGAACAATTTATTTTAAGAGCTTATCATAGAGACAAAACTAGCTATTTTGGCCAATTAACAGGGTTTTTTTTTTTGTTTTTTGGGGGGTTTTTTTTGGAGCTATCTGGCGCACTCTATCACTATACTGTTGTATAGTTTTTCCATCTATTTCGAATTCGAATGTCACATTACACTAGAAATACTATTTCGAATTTGAATGTGACATTTGAATTCGAATATTACATTTAAAACAAAGTATTAGACTAGAAATACTATTTAAATTCGAATGTGACATTCAAATGTAGCATTCAAATTCAAATATTACATTTATTAAACACAGTTGCAGACTAGAAATACTATTTCGAATTTGAATGTCACATTCAAATTTTAATATTACATTTCGAAATTGAATGAATACATAGCTAAACATTCTATTATTCTAACGAATATTTTTGAATTTTATTGAAAAATTCGAAAACGAAAATTCGAAAATAGTTTTAAAATTCGAATTTTTAGAAACATTCAACCATCCCTAGTGGTTATATAGCACTAGATATAGTAAGGGATTGGTGAAGAAACAAAATATACAAAAAGTATCTGTCACCAAACACGGAGTAGATGAGAAAACCAGCCGTTATGCAGAAGAATTTATTTGACGACGTCAGAGGGCGGGAAAAAGGAGGCGGAAGAACAGAGAGAGAAAGTGACATCACAAGATGGCGAGCGGCCACTCGAGACGGAGCCAACTGCCAGAAGAAAATAAAAAGGGGAAAGGGAGGAGAAGAAGGTCTAAGTATAAAAAATAAGTATAAAAAATATACACAGAAAAAGACGGGTAGTGTGGTGGTAGATACCGCAAACAAGAAAAAACAATATAAAACCAGAAAAATAAAACATGGAAATTTATTTAAATAAAATAATAAAACATAATGAGAAAAACAGAAATAATAAAACGGAAGTAAAGAAAAAAGGGGGAAACAATTTAGAATTAGTGATGAAAAGGGGAAAAACAGATAAAATATATATTAACAATAAATGAACTTATCCTACAGCGAGCAGCAAAAGAAAGAGTAAGTTGGGGAACGTATTGGACAGTTTATGGAAGCTATGACTCATCTTATTGGTCAATTTTTCTGTGTTTTCCAAAGTATCCATTTCATTGGTTACTTATGTTAACTCTGTGTTATCTTTATTGTTTTAATGTTGGATTCATTTACTTCTGTATCAATACTTTTAAATGCTGCATATGAGTAGTATAAAGAAAGATATGCAAAATATGAGTCTCTGGTCTTGTCTTGCTTGTAGCACAAGGAAAAAGGGAATACTCACAATTTCCAAAGGCAGAGATAATACCTAGACACACAAGCTAGAAACTTTCAGTGTCCCAGCACACTGCGCTCATGCACTCAGGTGGTGGCTGCTCCTTTTGATACCAGAAATGGAACACAGAATCTGAAAACAAGCAAATGAAAAGGGCGTCTCCTAGTGCAGTCTGACAACGTAATATTAGCCCTATAATGGCCGAGTTTACGATTTAGTACTCACACTTTGTGAAGCACATCCATGTGAAAGTATCACATGCAGGGCAATTTTAGTGGCCCTGCTCACTAGACTTCCAGCGGGTGGTGCAACCAAGCACTGTTCAACAGATTTCAGAAGATATTTTTATTTATACATACAATATTTTACCAGGAAGGATACATTGAGATTTCTCTAATTTTCAAGTATGTCCTGGGTCCACAAAACATTGCATTGATATAATAGGGTACAATAAAAATACAAAAACAGGGGGCGGAGCCAACCGTCAAACAGGGCAGACGTAATTTAATTAAAAAGTTTAATTCTACCCTTAAATCCTACTTTTTTTTTGGATCACCTTTAAAAGTGAGACCCTGAGCCTGCTCTGAGGTATCTGGACTCTCTGGGCAGTTTTATCCTGTGGCGAATACCATTATACTGTCTGAGCATCGGAGGCCTTTTCCACCTGAAACCCCTGCTGCACTTCAGGAGGGTACATCCTTTCCAAGCTCCAGAGGGTCGGGGCTCCGCTCCGGAGCTGCAGCACAAGTACCATGCAACAGTCGCTGAACAAAAGAGTGATCCTAACTACAGAGAGCATAAGCCCGTATGCTGTGGAGACATCCGCCAAGTGTGGTTAAGAGACTTACCTCCCAAGGCTCCGTTGGGAGCTAACAGACCCAGACTGCCGGAATAGGACAGCTAAAAGACCCGTACCTGAGTAACTCACACGGAGGGGGCCTCCTTGAAGAAACCGGCATGGGCATATTGGAGCGTAAGGCCGCCATCTTTACTTTGGGCCTCCCCTTCCCTCACGGGGCCTACACGTTTTCAGAGATCCAGAGGCACAAACACAGCTGCATTGGGGAGTCATCGAGTGCCGGTAAGAGTCCTCCATAACTCACCTTCACCTTACACATCTTAGCCCTAGAAGGCATTGCCGGTGCGGTCCCCACATCCCACTGAATTACGCTACGCACCGTCCTGTACAGGTTGGGGATAAGCTGTGCCACACTGCCCATCTCACGATCTCCCTGAACTACTTTAAAGACCCACTCTCCACGCTAATCTCAGAATCCCCAGTGTGCGTTATACCACTGGTGTGGCCCAGTGGGCCTAGGGGAAAGGAAAAGGATAGAAGATAGGGGAGAAAAGAGGAAAGGAAAGGAGAAGACAAAAGGGGAAGAGATATAAAAAAGAAAGAAGCGAGGGGGAAAAGAGAAAAAAGAAAGGGAAAGGGGAAAAAAAGGAAGAAAAAGGAAAAGGAAGAAAAAAGTGAAAAAAATACAACTGGGATAAAAACAGAAAAAAAAAGAGGAAGATGTAGGGGTGAGTGAAGGAGAGAGTGATAGAAGAGGAGGGAGAACGACGCTTCAACTTATAAACAGCTTCTCCACGTGGAGAAAGTTCCCAGAGGGGAACCAAAAGAGGCACGCTAAATCAAGTCCATATGACTCCCAACTGTTACTAGACGGCGGTTTGTAAATCCGCCTCACAGAGGATAGCAGGACCTTGGGGGCTGGCTCACTGGGCCCCTGGTGTTTGACATCATCCTTACCCACTAACTCCCATGCTGGGCCCCCCTGTAGCTACTCCATAGCAATAAAGTTCTCTCCTCCCTCAGGCCCTCACTTGGGGGGCACAGGGCCTCCCTTGAGCTCTTAGGTACATACCCCTCTGCAGTGCTGCCGACTTAATCCTGCCTTCCACTCAGAGCAAAGGTGCCCAAGCTTTTCTGAAAGCAGCACCCTAGGAGACTGGCCCTTACCTGGGCCCCTGCATCAACTGACCTCCATGCCTTACAAAAAGGCCCAGACATTCCCCTGAATTGCCAGCACATACCTAAATATACTCTTTGGCAGTAAATCATTAGTGCTCGGTCTTCCTCCTGGCCCATGGGGGTTGCCCTTGCGGGTTGGCAGAACTGCCTGGTGGGTCTCTCCCCTCCATTTCCCACCGGCCCTGATTGCCTGCGGGTCAAATCCCTAGTACCCTTTCCCACATCTTCCACAGGGGACAACTCCCTAGGGGAGGGACTCACAACCTTACAGAAGACACCATGATGGTAATTGACTAAGAAAGAAAATGCTCTAGGGCCTGGACCCTCAGGGTGAATCAGAGTAATTAAACAGCAGCACAAAGGCCCCATCTAGCCCACACCATCTCTTACGACCTACACCATGCTGCCTCACAACAGGCATAACCCAGGTGGGAAAATGGCACAGGCCCAGAGGAGTAAGTCCAGGGGCTTTCGAGGCCCGAAAAAAACAATGAAAAAACACTTCCAGCAACCCCGAAGAGAATTGGAACATTGCTCAGAAGATGACTTATCCAACTCAACCTGTCTTTTAGAACCAAGTAACGAAAGAGGCCTGAATGCCACTTCCCAGCTAGTTTGGCAGACATTGCAGGAGCCAACAATAACATGATGGATCAGATTAAAACCATGCTGGCATCCCACCACTAATCCATCTGCAAAAGATTTGATAAGTAATTCTCAGAACTGAGGAGAGACATTGCCGCGATTGGAGAACGCATGGACAACCTGGAGCGCAAGCAGGAAGACCTATCAGTTGATCACGCCAACCTCATGTCCTATTCAGAGTGCCTTGCTGGGCAGATCACAGCACTGGAATCCAAGCTGGCAGATCTTGAGGATCGCTCCAGGTGTAACAATGTCCGCCTGAGCGGTGTCCCTGAAAGCATACTCCCCAAAGATCTACAGGGCTATGTCAGTATATTTATGAAAATCTTAGTAGTGCTATCCAAATAATATATCAGCTTATGGCAGGGTTAAAACGCAATACAAATAATAATTTTCCTTAAAAATAGAAACCCTAATCAACCATGCATCTACTAGACCATACAATTAATATAAATATCTGAATTCTTTAATTTAGTTAATATCCATGAACATATTGAAATATATTTGCAATAAAAAGGAATATGAAATAAATTATATGCGCTTGAAAACTATTTAAATATGCTATGCAATAATATATCAACTTATCTTAAAAACCAACCTTATTTACAAATCTTTTAACATCCAAGCAATACAATTTTAAACTGTGCTCTTAAGCAATAGGATAATATATATATTCTGCTATTTAACTGCAATTTATCCTAGTACAAAATTAACTGACAATATCAGAACTTGCATAGATGAGTTACTTAGCCAATCAGACACAGATTTAAACAATACCTAGGCTTATGACTATCAATTTAAAATACAATATACTTCACCAATTTTGAACCAATGCGTAGCAGTCTTTAGGTCATCTCATTTGAAGGAAGGTTTTTGCACAAATCAAGGTTAAGTTTTGAGCTCCTTGCTGAAGTGAAAAAAAATTTCCAGGTATATCGCAGCCAAAATCAGATCACTAGTTTTCAGCAAGTTACAGACAACTGTCCCTTGTGCATTCAACACTCCCATTATATAATCATTGATAACCTGTTTCGTTCACGCCCTTTTTGCTTGTCCCTTGTCATTGGATAATTGGTTTAGTATACATTGTTGTTATGGAAACGCCCACGGAGCCTTGTCCCTTTTCATTGGATAACCGGAATATCTCATTCCCAACAGCCAAAAGGCTTTCTGGCTGTAGTTCTCTCATGGCAACACCGGGTGGCAGCATTACGAATAGACATAGCAATACATGTGGCAATATCATTTCTTAACATTTTTAAACAACTTAATTCTTTTCATAAAATGGTTATTTAATCAGATCATAACTTTCTATAGCAATTATTCATAATATTTGTTTTGGATAAGTTATATCTTAATGAATTTTCTGATCATTTTGATATGAAACATCAAATACATCTAGCATTATATTAAAATAATTTATATTTCATTTAGCCTAACAGAAAATTTATATTTCATAGTCATATCACATCAAAGTAACTTCCATATCTTCATCTCACTATATTTTAAGTGATGTATTTAAAACTTTATAAACATTTATTTCACATTCATATGATATGACTTATTTCATTTCATGCAGGCATTCCATCTCTTTCTAAGTGCATAGATTGATGCCCATGACCAATGGTTGTCTGCAATAAAAATAGAAATAATTATTAGAAATGATCCAAGCATTCATATGTTTATGGTCCATAAGTATTTATTTATATTCTTAAAAACACAGAGGCTAAGTAAGATCTTTTATGTTTTCAAAACATATATATATATATATATATATATATATATATATATATATATATATATATATAGCAAGTTGTATTTTTGAGGATTAATTTTATTATTGAACAACAACCATGTTCTCAATGAACCCAAAAAACTCATTAATATCAAAGCTGAATAGTTTTGGAAGTAGTTTTTAGTTTGTTTTTAGTTATAGCTATTTTAGGGGGATATCTGTGTGTGCAGGAGACTATTACTGTGCATAATTATTAGGCAACTTAACAAAAAACAAATATATACCCATTTCAATTATTTATTTTTACCAGTGAAACCAATATAACATCTCAACATTCACAAATATACATTTCTGACATTCAAAAACAAAACAAAAACAAATCAGTGACCAATATAGCCACCTTTCTTTGCAAGGACACTCAAAAGCCTGCCATCCATGGATTCTGTCAGTGTTTTGATCTGTTCACCATCAACATTGCGTGCAACAGCAACCACAGCCTCCCAGACACTGTTCAGAGAGGTGTACTGTTTTCCCTCCTTGTAAATCTCACATTTGATGATAGACCACAGGTTCTCAATGGGGTTCAGATCAGGTGAACAAGGAGGCCATGTCATTAGATTTTCTTCTTTTATACCCTTTCTTGCCAGCCACGCTGTGGAGTACTTGGACACGTGTGATGGAGCATTGTCCTGCATGAAAATCATGTTTTTCTTGAAGGATGCAGACTTCTTCCTGTACCACTGCTTGAAGAAGGTGTCTTCCAGAAACTGGCAGTAGGACTGGGAGTTGAGCTTGACTCCATCCTCATCCCGAAAAGGCCCCACAAGCTCATCTTTGATGATACCAGCCCAAACCAGTACTCCACCTCCACCTTGCTGGCGTCTGAGTCGGACTGTAGCTCTCTGCCCTTTACCAATCCAGCCACGGGCCCATCCATCTGGCCCATCAAGACTCACTCTCATTTCATCAGTCCATAAAACCTTAGAAAAATCAGTCTTGAGATATTTCTTGGCCCAGTCTTGACGTTTCAGCTTGTGTATCTTGTTCAGTGGTGGTCGTCTTTCAGCCTTTCTTACCTTGGCCATGTCTCTGAGTATTGCACACCTTGTGCTTTTGGACACTCCAGTGATGTTGCAGCTCTGAAATATGGCCAAACTGGTGGCAAGTGGCATCTTGGCAGCTGCACGCTTGACTTTTCTCAGTTCATGGGCAGTTATTTTGCGCCTTGGTTTTTCCACACGCTTCTTGCGACCCTGTTGACTATTTTGAATGAAACACTTGATTGTTCGATGATCACGCTTCAGAAGCTTTGCAATTTTAAGAGTGCTGCATCCCTCTGCAAGATATCTCACTATTTTTGACTTTTCTGAGCCTGTCAAGTCCTTCTTTTGACCCATTTTGCCAAAGGAAAGGAGGTTGCCTAATAATTATGCACACCTGATATAGGGTGTTGATGTCATTAGACCACACCCCTTCTCATTACAGAGACGCACATCACCTAATATGCTTAATTGGTAGTAGGCTTTCGAGCCTATACAGCTTGGAGTAAGACAACATGCATAAAGAGGATGATGTGGTCAAAATACTCATTTGCCTAATAATTCTGCACTCCCTGTATATATATAATATGCCATATTTATTTCTATGTAGATCTGAGATAATATAAAATCCAGCAGATTATGCATTGCTCCCTTTGTAAAATGTATTTAATTCAGTATTGTACTGTATTCCAACAAGAATATGCCATATTTTATGTTTCTAATAAGCCCAGGATGTATGAACCTTCTTCATGCAGATCTGAGATTATATGTCTGAAAAATATAAACAATACCGAGGTTATTAACATTTTTGACTGACTAAAACAGTTACCTCCCAAGCTTAGCAAATACCCATGTAATAATAATAGAGAATTAGACAATTTCCCAAATTTCTATATTTAATACATTCTGGGGCATGCATTCAAACAGAGAGAGAAAAAAAATGTTTATTTTCTGTCTGTTTTAGTGCTTCAGAGTCACACCTCAGCATCTGTCTTTTGTTTCCCAAGGCCTTCACTGCCCCACATGGGGTCAATCCACGAGTAGTTGTAAAAGTCTTAATACAGCATATTTCCTGTTTAGCCAGCAGTGCAGATGTGTATTTGATGTTTAGGGATAACTAACACCTATGTGCATAAAAGCTGTTTCTCTATGATTTTGATCAGTTCCAAAAGGGTATTTCAGACATTTCGTCTCCATATATTTTGTGTGGTGTCACCTATCTGACAATCTATCCTCTTAATTTGCCTTTTATGACTCATCCTGTCTCAAACTGTAAGTTGATTATAGCAAATTTGGTATGGGCCTATGTTCCATTGTCCCCCCCCCCCCCTGTGTGTTTAGCATAACTTTAACAATGAGTGTGGGAGATCTCTTAGAAATAATCCTTTGTTTTACAGACCATGTGCACATCCACAGATTTATTAAATAAAGATACATATACTTCTATATATTATTTAATAATATTTCAAATACCTTGACATAAATCCCCCTTTCTAATTCAAAAATATGTAGGACACATGTATTTGAATTGGATCAAAGTTAGTGGTATTTGGTGAGGATGTTGACCGTACACATCATGGACAGTCTTCTATGTAGATAGTCTGTCAATTTTGAGCCTTCATGTTTATCAGCTAGGCATCTTTGAACTACAGTATGTCTTTAGTTCATTTGGGGATATGACACTTCATTCTCCCTCTATGACTTGTAGTTGGGATCTTGGATGACACGCTTGCAATTGATTGATATGGACCCATTTATCTATAAAACTTTCATTTTTGGGGATCCGTATTTTATAGGCCACTGGAGATATTTTGTCAGTAATGACAAAAGGATCTTTCCATGAGGGAAGAAATTTCTTCTCCCTAACCTGATCTCTTCCAAAGTTATAAAGATAAACTTTATCATTTATTTCATATTCCTTTATGGATGTTTTGAGATCATAATAGGTTTTAGTGGCAGTTGCGGCTCTTTCTAAATCCCTTTGAGCAAATGTAAAGGCATGTTGCAGATGTTTTCTTAAGTTCTCCACATATTGATGTGTATTGGCAGCGTTTATCAAGTTTTGGTCTGATGTACGGTAAAGCAGATGCTGAGGTAGAACCATTCTTCTACCAGTCATCAGCTCAAAAGGTGACATTTTGGTAGAACTACTTGGAGTTGCTCTTAATGCCATTAAGACTAGAGGTAGATTTACATCCCAGTCTTTACCTGTTTCACTCACAAACTTTTTGAGAATTTTAACAGTGGACTGGTTGTAACGCTCTACACCACCACTTGAGGCAGCTCTATAAGCAATATGGAGCTTTCTTTTAACCCCTAGTATTTTCCACATTTTGGTCATCACTTCACTAGTGAAGTGGGTCCCCCGATCTGATTCGATTCTTTGGGGCAGACCAAATCTGGAAAATACATGGTTGATGAGCAATGCTGCGCATGTTTCCACACTATTGTTAGGTGCACTAATGCACTCTACCCATTTAGTGAACAGGCATGTCACGGTTAACATGTATTTGTTACCTCTTGATGATCGTGTTACTGGACCGATAAAGTCAATTTGTATATCTGACCATGGCATTACCATCCCCCTTTTCTGCAATGGCGCTCTATGCGTTGGTGCAGTGGGTTGGAACTGTGGGCAGATTAAACACTCTTGACAGTAGGTTTGAACATCTTTCAACATGTGTGGCCAAAAAGCGTAATCACGTAATATTTCATACGTGAGTTTGGCACCACGATAACCAGATGTGGGAGCATCATGGGCATGTTGAAGCATTAGAACTCTGAACTTGGTGGGTACTACCCACTGCTGGATGCCAGTTTTGGAGGTTCTAATTAACAAACCATCCTGTAACTTGAATTGTGATTTAGATTTTATTAAGATTCTAAGATCTTCCTTGCCAATACAATCATCTTTTGAGATGGGGTTGCTTTCAGGATCTTCTATGTGTTTATAGAAGATGCCTACAATGGGGTCTTCTTTTTGACTAGTGATCAGGTCCTCACTAGGAGAATCCTGACTCCATTGTACCAAGTTAGGCTCACTCTGTTGTTTTGCCTGGTTTCTGGTAATGGTTTCTACCTGAATTGCACCCATTAAATGGTCAATATTAAGGAGTTCTCCAGTCATGGCTCCTTGTTTGGCTAATGAATCCGCAAGGTTATTGCCTTCCTTATCCGGACCTAGAACTCTGGAATGACCCTTGGTCTTTTTCCAGTGTATGGTTAAATCATTGGATACCACCAGATTGTCAATCTCGCAGAACAACTTGCCATGCTTGACTGGTTTGTTATTGCTTTTCTGCATGCCATTTCTTTTCCAAGTTGGCAGGTGTTCAACAAAAGTGTCACGCACATAATTTGAGTCAGTTTTGATCACAACTTCATGAATACCATGTTCAATAGCCATTTCAATGGTTTTGAAAACAGCAGTTAGTTCTGCAACTTGACTGGATCTTGGTCCAATGTTGAAACCTATAGATATATTTGGGAATCCATTTGTCCCAGTTATACCAATGCCAGCGACTAATCTGCGCTCATTATCAATAGTGGCATGGTAAGAACAACCATCAACATACACCCAAGGTAATGTTTGGCAATTTTCCTCATTGTACATTTTATATGGGGAAAGCAATTGTTCCTCCAGAAAATCATCTTCTGATAATTCCTCCCCAGGATCTCTAGCAGTACAGTCGTGGAGCTCAGCAAGCCCTTGTGCGACTGGATTCTTTTTATTCTTCTTGTAGCGAATTTCTAAGGGCCAGCCTTGTAAGGAAAGAGTCCACGCTGTTATGCGGCTATTTGACAAATTCCCATCTCTTATTCTCTCACTTTGCAAATATAGCAAAGGCTGGTGGGCCGTTTCTACAATAATTTTCTCGCCCTGTATATAGCTGCGGAAATTTTGTAGAGCCCATACAGTAGATAAGAGGGCTTTTTCGCAATCGCTAAATTTTATTTCTACTGGGGATAGATTTTTGCTCGCATAAGCAATGGCTTTGTTCAAATTATCATGCTTTTGGTATAAAACAGCACTCATGCTTACATCTGTGTAACCTGTCTCTAAGAAGAAAGGTTTACCACCTTCAGGGTACGCTAAGCAAGGTGCTTGAGTGAGTTTTCTCTTCAGCTCTCTGATGGCTGTCTCTTGAGACTCACTCCAGTGCCATTTCACATCTTTCTTTAGAAGAAGTAGTAGTGGTTTAGCTAATTCCGCATAATTATCAATTATCAATTAATTTGCAAGAATAATTCGTCATAACCAGGAATGATCTCAATTCCTTTAATTTAGTTGGGTTTTTAGAATTCACTATAGCTTGCACCTTTTTCTTCTGGGGATTTAATCCTTCAGAGGTAATTTCATGTCCCAAGAAGTTTACACGAGTGCGGCACCATTGAGCTTTTTGTAGGGATAATTTGACACCTGCCCTTTTAAGTTGGCTGAGGACGTGTTTAAGCTCTGCGACGTGTTTTTCAAAGTCTGTGCTTTTGATTAAAACACCATCAACATAAGATAAAGTCCCCCTTTCCAGTGCATCAGGCATAGCCTTATGCATGAATACAGCAAATTCATGTCCAGAATTGATGTATCCAAAAGGAAGTCTTTGAAATGCATATTGGACCTTTTGGAAAGAAAATGCTAGCTTATATTGGTGCTCTTCATGTACCTTTATGGTCCAATATCCCTGTGCACAATCAATGGCAGTGAATATTTTGGATCCCTGCATTTGTGCTAGGCACTGGTCAATGTATGGTACAGGCCAGCCAGACATGTATACTCGTTTGTTTAGCTGTCTTAAGTCAGCACACAAACGCCATTGTCCAATGGGCTTAAGGACACCTAGAATAGGATTATTATAAGAGCTGTGCACCTGTCTGATAATACCTCTTTCTTCCAAATTCCTTATGATCTCTGCAAGAGAATCATATGAGGCTAAGGGAAGTCTGTATTGTTTAACAAAGACAGGTGGTGCATTAGGATCTGTTTGTATCCTTGCAATGTGCAAGTCTGTAGTACCACAGTCATACGAATCCTTAGCAAAAATATCCTTGTACTCCATCAGGAGTTCTCGCAGCTGTTGGCGTTCATCGTCGCTGGAACAGCCATTAGATAAGGATATTTGCTCTTTGACTATTTGCTGAAATCCTGGAAAGATTTCAGTCTGTCCTATTTCATAGGCTTCTTCCAATCTAGAGGTGAGATCCCCTTGATTATAATTTACATTACTCCCATGACTCTGGATATTGGGGTAATCTTGCTGTTTGATTGGCTGATCAAACACTAGAGAGGCTTCTTCAATTTTACAGATGCCTTCCTCTGAGCTGAAGGGATAAATAGACTGAACATTACATAGACCCTCTGGCATAGATGCAAAGGATTGTTCTATTAATTGTTCTTCAGTTAAGTAATCTTCAGATATTAGCCCAATTACATTATTCTGGAATCCAAAAGTGTAATAACTTGATTCAAGTGCATATCCTATGGTAGTTCCCTTGGATAATGTTATATCCTGTGGGGTCATGTTATGCACAATAATATTTATTGGAACAGTTCCAATATTCACCATAGGAGTGTAGGTTACTATGACACCCAGATTTTGTATTCTATGGGAGAGGCAAATTAGTGTTTCAGAAGTTTTTAATTTCTGACCTCTCTTTACCTGTAAGGGTAAAAGAAATTTATCAGCCCCAGCAGGAATTATAACATCGCTAGATACCTGCATATTCACAGCATATGGCAATTGCTGGTTTGATTTTAGGGCTGCATTTTCATCCTGAAATACTTCAGGGTCCCCCTTTAACCTGCTCCAAAGGAAAGAATTAATCAAATCTATTTGTATGGCATATCTATGTAAGATATCATTGCCAATATATATTTGATTATGGGGAGTATTTAAAACTAAAAACAGGTGCTTCATTGACTTATTACCAATAGATAATAGATAATAAGCACTTAGCTGTGATGTTATAGCTTTCAGACCTGTTATCCAGGTCGTTGACACAGTGGTCTTGGGGAGAAAGATATTTAATCACTTTAGGTTCAGCTATTTGCGCTAATAAACCATCGCTTATATAGCTAGCTTCCTGTTTTAAGTTTATTTTAGCATACTTGGTTTTACCAAGGTCATGTACTTGTATAGGGATAAATAGATCCTCTTTAACTCTCTCAATCCCTGTGAGGTATTGAGCGTGGCCTCCCCCCTTAGGGATTTTATGATCTCCCTTGTGGAGTGATATGGTTAATACATCGCCATCTAGGGAAATATTCGCTATCTTTCCAGGCGATATTTTAAAAGTATTACCATCAGAGCCACTAAAAGGAGTCCGATCATCTATTTGTAGAATAGTGATTTCAGGTACAGAGTTATTCCTGAAATGAATCTCCACAGCATCTGGTTTCTCTTCCACCACGTGACAGCTACGTCGGGTGCGAGATATACCAGATTTTTCATAATTGATAGGCCGTTTAACTTGTGACCAAATTACATTATTTATGCAATCAATTATGGTGCTTAATCGCTTCAGGAGATCACTACCAATAATTAAACGATCAGTTGGCAGATCCACTATAATGACAGGGTGTCTTATGACCCTGTTCCCCAATTTAAATTTTAACCAGGCAGTACTGTAGACTTTTAGGGAGTCACCCCCAACACCTATTAGAGAACCGTCAAATTCTCTTATTTTAGGTTTGTGGGGTGTTAGCTCATTTAGCTGTGTGTAGTAGGGTTGGAGGCTGAATCTTGCAGCTCAACTAATACATAATATCTTCCTGCAGTTTCTACCATTTCCCACATAAATTTGGCGTTATCATACATTTGTGGGCTTCGCCACGTGTTACCTGAGTTTGCCATGCTTTCTGATGCAGAAGAATCTTCATACCTACCTGTTTCCTCTATGACAGGTTCGGCTGGATTCTTGTGTACTGCATCTGTGGAAACAAGGTTAAGAGAGTGCTGCAAAGGAAGAGTTTTGTTAGTTTTTCCCAGATGAGGTTGCCTGTCATCACAGCTAAATTGTCCGTTTCCGGTCTGTGGGGAGAAAACATGATTAGTATCATTGATATTTATTATTACATTTTGTATATCTCTCCCTTCCCCTTTAGGTGATACTGCAGTATTTATGACTGTGCCTGTGGTCCACTGCTGACCACTGGCTGTACCCCTAAAAAAGTATTGTTCGGTTGCTGAGCCGTAGATTTTTGACTCAGATTAGCGATTTGTTTGCTCAACCGATTTAACTGGGAAAACAGCATATCTACCTGATTGTACAAGTTACCTCTACCCCTGGGCCTATCTCCTGGTGCCCCATTGTAATGATTCCTGGATCATTGGGTTCCCTCAGAATCAGGGACGCTATTTCTATTCTGGTGTGGTTGCCCCTGGGGTTCAGCTTGTTCAGCATTAGTACTTTGGGGAGGTCTGGTTACCCTGAGAATATCTTCGCCGTCTATTGTATCTACCCTTGTGTGGATACCAATTATTTGGTGAGTATTCTCTTTGTGAGTAATTATTCACCTGATTATGTCCCCCACTTTGGTTATAGTCTCCCTGCGCCTCCACCTGTGTAGGGGAGGGGGCAGAGTTAAACCTCTGTGGAGATGGCCTGTTTTGACTGGCCACCTCTGCATAGGTCTTCTTTTTAGACTCCAAATTGAGGGGGCTAGGTGATACCCTAGTTTCTGCTACAATTTTGGGTTTTGACTCCTTTTTCACCCCCTGTTCACTGGACTGCTGAATAGAGTATAACTTTGTACTCTCTTTGATCAGCAATTCCAATGAGCAGTCCTCATCAAAATCTCTAGCTAAGTTGATTTTGATGGGTGTAGGCAGTGCTTCAAAAAATTTACAAATTCTGAGCCATCAAATTTGGGATTATCTTCAGCCATACTGTACGCATTTTTCAATACAGAAAGGAATTCGATTGGACTCTGATTCGCACGACACTTTAAACCATATACCGCTATTTTCGCGGCGGTTTTAGTGCGATATTGCCCAAATTCTTTTCTGCATTGTCGTTTTACCCCATTCCAGGAATGAATATTCATATCCTTTAGTGAAGCAAAGAATTTGTGATGTTTATTGTCAAATACCCAGGGCAGAAATTCAATTTTCAATTTCTCACTTGTAACATTAATTATAGCTAACGCATTTTCAAAAGCCTGTAAATGATCAATTACAGATGTTGTTCCCTTATTGGAGAATATAGGTACTGCGCGTTGTACGAAGGTGATTATTTTATGGGAATCATAGACTTTATCAGACTTATTTTGGGCTTCTCTGTTAGAGTTTCCCTCCCCCGCACCAGCTGCGCTACAGCTGTCCTCTGGATTTACATCCTGAGGGGATTGTCTATTTGGGAAATCTATTTCTGACCCTTTAGGGGTCATTTGTCTATACTGTTCCATATATTTCTGTACCTCGTCCCTGACGCGTTCGCTAAAGGAGTTAGCATTATCTGCATTATTCTCACTGTTAATATAAGGGTTTTCATTATGGCGATATGACCTTTTTAAATCGCTTAATTCTCTCTGGCTTTGCGCAAGCTGTTTATTTAAATCTTGTATCTGTGCGAG